>NC_133654.1:168031881-168176881 GCF_009905375.1 Apium graveolens | reverse complement strand
TAGCAGATAGCTTTCAAAATATTACAAACTTAAAAGAGAAGGCAGATATGTACTACTTTAGAAACAGCACTTAAGGCTGTAATGAGTTGGTGTCCCCGGTGCAAAAAGAAAGAAGAGAAAAAGGAACTGATACTTTACTTCAAGGCAACCTTTTCCCTTCTTTTATCTTTTATTTTATTAAAGCAAAAGAAGCCCGCATACCCACTCTTCTTTCCCCCTAGCGATAGGGCCTCACCCCGGCTAAAGGCTACATTGAATTCTGACAACAGAAAAGTCAAGCTGCTGCCCAGCTCTACCTTTATCTATGTCGGAATCGACCAAACGGAACTAACGGCACACCTGGCGAATCTTTCACTCTACTTTGCTCGGAGAGGTTATCTATATAGTCTCTTTTTTCTATCGGGAAAGAGAGTCATTAACGCATTCGTTCTGAGTCGACAACAGCAATAGGGAAGAAATCTAGGTTAGCAAGAAGAACTAATCCACTCAGAGAGGTCGTATTTCTTTGGGTTAGCGCCTTTCGAACGAAAGTGTATTTTTCTTAATTACTGACAAAATTCGTTTAAACGCCCCCGACTCGCGGATGTTCTCAAGCTTGAGCATACCTTTATAAGTATCCTTTCGCATGAACAACCTCCCTTTCATAGAATACGGCGGGGCATTTTTGATGCTGATATCCTGCTAACTAGCATAGTTGCGCATAACGCTATCATCTGAAAAATCCCGGCGGAGCTCTCTTTCTATCCTCCGCTCTAGTTCCACAATGGTCCAGATGAAATCTTCCGAAAGAACATGGTGCACCTTTCCACTTGAATGAGCATCCTCCCACGCTTCTCTTATTATATGGGCCCTCTCCTCATCTGAGATGAGTGGCTCTAATTCATCAGCGAACTCAGGGGCTGTCGGTTGCTCTACTTCATCAATATCGATGAAATCCAATATTTCAGGCAATACCCTGGGATCGCCTGGAGACGACGGGAGTTGATCTCGGTCTAATATGTCCACCCCCGCCGCTCCGAAGAAAGTGGGGTCCGAGGAGCCTGAAGGGCCGGGAAGTGGATTGAATCCGCCATCTACGGATTGACTACTTTCGTCCGTGCCTGGTAGGAATTGCTTAACAGCTGGCCAAAGCTCGTCCATGAGGAGCATGCCAAGCGTGAAAAGCACCTGGAACAGGGCTAGCCTGACAAGCAAGAAAACTAGATTCGGATGAGCCGTGCATTTGGCGAGATTCGGAACAAAAAACCAGAAAGTGAAATCCATACGCAATAGAGAAAAGTAAAATAGTACACATAGAAACATGAACCTTGTTGAGGCAACTGATCTAGCTCTTGAAATATATAACATGATTGATCCTATAGTCATCATTTTTGTTTTATAATATAACCCTTTTTAAAGAGGCTCCGGACGGCGCGTTGTCCTAAGCCCTGGGCCCGGGATAGCCCTTGCTTACGGATCTTTGCCGCTTATTTTTCGCCAAGGTTGCTTACGATCTTCTTCTCTTATGCAATTTCGAGTTTGATCAGAAAGTTCCACTACTAATATTATTGAATCTGAAGATCTCAAATAGCCTGATACTGCAGCACCAGTAGGTGACTTTTTTGCTATTAGGCATCGGGAAGAATTTGCTTTCATTGTTGATGGCAGTTTTCAGGTGACTGCACAAGATGTGTCAACAACGGTTGCGATGACAGAAAGTTGTAATTTACAGCAGAAGAGAGAGAGAGCACACGTATAAGGCACCATCTATCACGACAGGCTGAACTGTCTATAGGATATACTTCTCCCCTCGTTCCTCCCCCTACTAATAGGAATGTGACTGTCCTCTATCCCTAGTTGTAACTGACCTTTCCCGCAACTTCTGTATTTATTATCGCCTTCATTGCTGCTCCTCCAGTCCCCGCCGCTGCAGTAGAGTTGACTTTATAAGAAGTATATAAACACAAAAGGTACAACTCTTTCATAGTGGTATTTCCCCTAACTCGGTCTGGAGTTGAGCTTCCTTGTTAGCATAGCAGCTTCAGTTGAAGAGGAAAGGCCTTGGTGTACCAACATTATTGTAGTATTGGCCGATGTCCTTGATCAGGAAGTCGAATATATGCCCGTATAGGTAAAATACAATACGTCAATCATACTCCAATACAGGACGGACTAGAAGGGACCTAAGTAGTCCTTGATTGGGAGATTTCATCCCTTCAATAGTAGCCCTTGTACTGATTTTAACCTCTTTACTGGCACCTTTGTATGTCTCAACTTGACCTCTTATTGCCGGTTATAGGCTTGGTTGTCGGGCCGATAGTTCAAAAATGTTTCGGATACAGCCCCAACACGTCTTTCGTCTAATCGGGAGAAAAAAAGGAAAAAGGCGTTATTGCTGTGCTTCCCTTCCCAGTCACCATTCCGACAGGGAATGAAGCGAGGTAGATCTAAGAAGCATGAAGCTAGGCAGCAAAATAAGGAAGAGTGGCTTACCGCAGGCTTTTCAAACCAAATACTTCATAGATATCGGCTAAACGAAAAGGGATTTGTGTTTTCCCTTTAAAGTAGGGGTTGGACCAAGAAGATAGGTCACAAGTGGCCTTACTCTCTTTGTTTCGGAATGAGAATGGGAAGGCGTAGATCCTCGATTCAAGTCTCGTCTTTTGTTTTGAGTGACGATGCTCTTTCAAAACCTTTTAAGCGGATCAAAGACCTAGATGATCCGTAGACAATATCATATACGCGGTAAACTAGCATAATGCAAGCACTAAGGGAGGAAACTACCTACCACCATTGCATTCTATACGCTATTTCTTTTATCACTGATATACCTTTGATAGGCATACTTACTACGAGATTCGATTCCCCGAATGCGGTACTTGGTTGGTTTCCTGGTAAAGAGTACTACAACGACATCCCCTAATTAGGTACATAAATGGCCTTCCGCAAGAGCAGTTCTACAGTTGATTCACATTCACTCAATGCCTCTAGAGCCCTAAAGTAGCTATTGTAGCCCTACGACAAGTGTAGCTAATGCAGGCTAAGGTGCAAAAAGAAAATATCGTAAGAAATAAAGAAATTCTCAAGCTCTTCTCCTCTCTGATTTTATTCGTAGAACTTGTCCATCGGAGTAGAGGAATGGTTAACTCATCAGACTCATGATCTAAGGATTGTAGGTTCAAATCCTGTCTCCGAGAAGTAAGCTTGTTGAAAGGAAAGCCTGTTCTTGCTTTTATTCGCTGCGTCTGACAAGGGATTACACGAAAGAAGAGAGTGCAGTCACGTAGCTAGCCCCAATCGAAAGCTTAGGTCGGGAGACTTTATTGAGTAAATCGGAGACGGATTTAATCGCCCGGCAAAACTAGACCTATAGCTCCTAATATTTCTCAAAATCACTAGCCGGATGCAGCAACAGAAAGCACATTCCGGCAGGAAACACAAAGAGTGTTGCGCAAGTTACGCTAGAAGATAGGTTTCAACCTGTTTTGGTTGAAAGGATGTGAAAGCCTGACCCGGAAGAACAAAGGCAACTTGCCCCATAGAGTGTGTGGGCCGGGACATCCCAGGCCCTTGTATTCTTGATGTTTATGCCTCCGCTCCTTCTTTATGGATTATATCTGCCAATAGCCATAAAATGTGAGGCAAGGAAGCTGCTCCTAGCTAAGGGGTTTACCGTATTCTCTTACCGGAAATCGGCTTGGTAAAGGCTTAGCAGACCAACTACCTAATACTGGGATCGCCCAATGGCACAAACGAAGAAAGTTACGTAAATAGGTCTGTCCATTTGTGTAGCTAATACAGCAGCAAGTGTAGCGTCAGAAGCCACTGGTGTGTTATATCGGTATAGTAGAATAGCATAGCAAATAGATGCCCTCTACAGCTAGACAATATAGTCTCAAGTATTGCAAAGAAACCTCCGACAAGTCTAGTTATATAGTCTTATATGCAAGTAGTTAGTAGCCGCGCTCTCTAGCAACCCTACCAGACTTCTATTCTAAGTAAATTTATCTTTATGCAAGCGTCATAATCAATTATCAAGTACTGCTATATTGTATAGAGTCTTGCTAGCAACAACCGGAGTAGCCATACACGCTATGTAACTAGCTATGGTTTTGGCTTATAGATGTGTAAATAAACTAGAAGAGTCTTGTATATAATATAGTCAAGTAGCAACTAACCTGGTAAACTATAGCAACTAAAGCAGAATATAGGGAGCTTTTATAGTATTTGTTATGGATAAAAAGCTAAGGTTATTATTTGCTGTATTTATTACTAAGATTCGGGAGCTCAAGGCCTTTAATGGCTGCTCTCGTGTATCGTAGCTTAATTTTGTCTTTACGAGATGCCTACGTATCTCTGTGAATTAGAAAATCAAGCCAAAAAACGTAGTTCAGATTTGTGGGGTGAGGTCCCTTATATAGATGTTGGGAGTCCTTGAATTGGACTTGGTATAGGAGACTTGGTGGGCAAGTCTCATAATTAGAATGGACTTTGGAGTCCTAGATAGTAGGAAACTGATTCCTTATCCTTTTAGGTCCCCTTGAGGCTAATCTATAAGGATTTATATCCTTATCGGGACTCTTCTCTATAGCTGATTTTTCCCTTATTAATTAATTACGAAATTAATTAATAATCAGGGCTTTTGGGCCTTCTTTATTCCATCAGGCCTGATCTGGTCCATCAGGCTTAACCTTTCCGGTCTGAGTATCATATATCTTTTTATTGGGCCTAGCAGCCCATACCTTGCAGTATTTAATTATACTATCATAATTTATTTATCCCTATCATTTGCCCCCAACTTTTGGGAAATATTGATTAGGTTTCGCAGAAGTTAAATCTATTCGTTCCCTTACAGGGTTTCATTTTGCGTAAAGTGTGGAGCGACCTACACATTTATAATGAATTTTCCTTTTATTCAGGAATTATCTTAATTTCTAGGAATTTTTCCCTAATTTTCTGGGATTTTCCCTAATTTCTGGATTTTTCCCTAATTTTCTGGGATTTATCCTTAATTTCTGGATTTTTCCCTAATTTCCTGGGATTTATCCTTAATTTCTGGATTTTTCCCTAATTTTCTGGGATTTTCCCTAATTTCTGGATTTTTCCTTAATTTCCTGGGATTTATCCTTAATTTCTGGATTTTTCCCTAATTTTCTGGGATTTATCCTTAATTTCTGGATTTTTCCCTAATTTTCTGGGATTTATCCTTAATTTCTGGATTTTTCCCTAATTTTCTGGGATTTATCCTTAATTTCCTGGGATTTATCCTTAATTTCTGGATTTTTCCCTAATTTTCTGGGATTTATCCTTAATTTCCTGGGATTTATCCTTAATTTCTGGATTTTTCCCTAATTTTCTGGGATTTATCCTTAATTTCTGGATTTTTCCCTAATTTTCTGGGATTTATCCTTAATTTCTGGATTTTTCCCTAATTTTCTGGGATTTATCCTTAATTTCTGGATTTATTCCTTATTCCTAATAATATTAGTATTTTTCAGAAATTATTTAAGGAATTTCCTTATTTTTCTGTAATTTTCCAGGAATTTTTCCCTTCCTTTTTCTTCTTTTTTCTTCCTTTTCTCCTTCTTTTTTTTTTATACAGATTTCGACCAGGAATCCATTCGACCAGG
Organism: Apium graveolens; assembly: GCF_009905375.1. NCBI lineage: Eukaryota > Viridiplantae > Streptophyta > Magnoliopsida > Apiales > Apiaceae > Apium > Apium graveolens. The sequence goes on along the minus strand of NC_133654.1, from coordinate 168,171,272 downwards.
ATCCTGGTCGAATTGACCTTCATATTGCCCTGGTCGACAGGATTTCGGGTAGGATGGTTTCGATCAGGAATCCTGGTCGAATTTCGGCCAGGATTTTTCCCTTTTTTTGTTTTTTTTTTGTTTTTGTTTTTGTTTTTTTTTTTCGAGCAGGGAATTTTCGGTCAGGATTTTGGGTCAGAATTCCTTATTTTGACCGAATTAGCCACCTTTTGTTGCCCAGGTCGACGTAAGTTCGGGCAGGATCCATTCGACCATGATCTTGCCTTGCTTTCTGGTCGACAGTTTTTCTGGTTTATTCATTCTCGATCAGAATTTTGACCATTTCGGTCAGGAACTAATATTTTGACCGATTTAAGTATCATTTCGTGCCTTGATCGAAGCAATTTCGACCTCCAGTATTTCGATCAGGATTTCCTCATGATTCCTGGTCGAATTGGGTCATATTCCTGATCTTTTTATCCACTTTTCCCTGGGCTTTATTTTTGGGCCACCTTCACTTAGCTGGGCCTTTATTCTTTTGGCCCATTATGACTGGATTTTGGGTTATGGGCTGTTAACCTTAAATATCTGGGCCCTTTTCTGGGCTTTTGTTTTTATTGGGCCCATATTTATTCAACTGGGCTTTTATTTTAAGCCCAAGCTCCAAATCTTTCGGGATTTTTCTGGATTCTTCCAGATTCTTCAAAAAACTCAAGTTTTCTTCTGATTTTTGCTAGAATTCTCTTGAATTTTCCAGGAATTTCCTGGATAATTCCAGAACCTTCCAACTTTTGGGCCCAAATGGGCTTTTTAAGGCCCATTACCCACTTTTTCTTCCTATATATAGGTGGGGGGAGTGTGCATTCACTTCACACTCTTCACTCTTCACCTTAAACTTTCTAAACTTCTCCTCTCTCAAATCCCCTCCTTTAGCTTTCCAGGTCTTTTCCAGTCTTTACTAAATGGCTGACAAGAGTTCCGAGAGGGCGGCCAAGATAGCCTCAGCTTCAAAACGAGGTAAGGATATCGAGATCCGCTCTTCGTATATGTCTTTAATTGATATGATTAACACTAGGGGGGATGAATATCCCTCCACTGCACATCTCGACTCTTTTAATCATTGTAATACTTGGCACAACATAGATTTCAATAAACTAAATGCTCGCTATAACGTCCTTCCTCCTCTTAGATTAGTTCCAGTCTCTGGTGGTGACCGTACTTGCCACTGGAGACCCGACACTCTCTTCATTTACACAGATGCCCTTAATGCTGGGCTTAGGTTTGCTTTTCACCCTTTTATTCCTCATCTTTTGGCTGATTTACAAATCAACCCGTGTCATCTTCCTCCAAACGCCTGGAGGAACATTCTATGTTTTATGGTCTGCTGTCTTAGGGAGGGCTTTCCTCTTTCTGTAGCTGCTTTTAGGAAGGTCTTTCAGTGTTATAATAGTTCTTCCAGTATCTGTGGCTGGGTCTATGTCAAGCAAAGGCCCAAAAGCAAACATATCTTTAACAGCGCCTCTATTCCTGATAATAATCAAAATTGGAGGAATAGTTTCGTTGGGTTACGTTGGGAGAATGGTGACTGAGGCACACTTTTTCGATCTTCCTTCGGGAAGGTCAGTGATGGTAGCCTCAAATCCATTCACCTAACTCCTGAAGAAACTATTATCTATAATGGGCTTACTCAGGATGATGGCACTACCACCAGCTGGACTCTCTTAGAGGAGTTTTCCCTGATTCATGTGGGACTATCCTCTGTTTCTCAACAGGGTATTTTTCTTCCCTTCTCAACTTTATTTCATTTCATGCATTATTAACATCACTCATTTTGTCTTTTGCTTTGTTTCGCAGCTGCCAAGGAGATTAACGAGGACAATGTTCCTCTGGTTGAAGAGACTGCTAGGATGAAGAAAGCTCGGCTCGCAGGCCTTGACACCCGGGGAAAGGCGACAAAGCCTATCTTCTTGAGAAAGCAAAAAGAGCCTATGGGGGAGGCTTCAACTGAAGGAGTTGGGGGCCATAGTGCTCCTATCACTGCTGCTGCCCCTACTGCTACTGCCACAGGCGCCTTCCAGCCTCTCTGGGGATTCCGCCGAGGGGACATCGTGGTTGGTTCCACGAAACATGCTTGGGATTGGTCCTACCATAGCGTGACTCCAAAGGACTTTACTGATGTGGTGGCCACCCCTGACCTTGAGAGGATTAAGCTCATGGGAGCCCAATCTCTGGCTTCGGTATGCCTTCTCTCTTTTGAACTTATCTTTCATTCTTGTAGCATTTTCTTGCCTTATACTTCGTTGATTGCTTTGTTTCAGTCTAACGCCTATTTTCAAGGCGCTGTGAGGCAAGCCGAGTCATGGAAGCGGGCTTCTGATAAGGCCGATAATGCCCTCAGGAGGCAACAGAAGAAGTATGCTACCCTGGAGAAGAAGCTCAAGCGCAAGGAAGAAGAACTCGGAGAGTCCAACGCCAAGCTGGTGGTACTTCGGGCGGAGAAGGATAAAGCCATAGACAACTATCTGGACTCGGAGGAGTTTGCCCAATCCATGAGGATTAGGGATGATTCAGTCTTTCCCGGGTTTTTTAGGACAGGTTGGGACACGGCCCTTGGGACCGTGAACGAGGCTTGTCCTGATATTAACTCGACGGACTATGTCTGCCCTGATGACGAGGCTTTGCTACAGAGGTTTCGTACCCGAGTAGTTGTCTCGGATCATGTTTCTCAGGATCCACTCCTTCCTCCTCCCGAGTCTTCTTCCAGACCAGCTGAGGACGATAGCTCTTCCTCCTCCTCCGAGACGACAGAGAAATCCAGCGAGAGCGGAGAGGACGATGATATGGATGCCGAGGGCAGGGCACCTCAGCTCCTTAGAGCTTTTTCAGCCCTGCGTGGCTTGTCTTATTTCTGAGACTTTATTTATTAAACTTCTTGTAATATTTATTAGATCTATTTTATTTATCACCCTTCTTGCATCCATGCATTTGGTTTGTTAGGCCATAAACATTCATTGAAGAACTAATGAATTTTATAAAATTGTCTGGGATTCGTCCCTCACACAAGTCTTAATAAACTTCGTAATAAAACTAAAACATATAAATCCTAAACAAGCGAAGCTTCAAGGTGCTTTTCAACCTACTCGCCATCCTGACGAGTGAGAATCGTATCCAGCTGCCCTACACATAATAAACCTTCAGGTTTTGTGCATGCCAAGTTCTCGGGACTTCAAAACCATCCATCGTCTCTAGCTTGTAAGTTCCTCTACCTTGAACACTCTTGACTCTGTACGGCCCTTCCCAATTTGGGGCAAGCTTCCCTTTTTGTCCTACACTGGATGCTTCTATCTTCCTCAAGACTAGATCGCCTTGTTTAAAAAACCTTTCTTTAACCCTTAAGTTGTAGTAGAATAAAGCCTTTTTCTGATATTCTACTATCTTTGCATGTGCCTTATCTCGCACTTCATCGATCAGATCCAGGGCTAACCTCTGCCCTTCCTCATTTTCTTCTGCGTTGAAAGCCTGAATCCTTGGAGAGGAATGTGATATCTCTACTGGAACTACTGCTTCTGCCCCATATGCTAACATGAAGGGAGTTGCTCCTGTCGTGACTCTACAGGTAGTCCTATAGGCCCATAATATGGGAAGTATCTCATCCACCCAATTATTTCTTGACTTCTCGATCCTTTTCTTTAATCCATCCAGGATTATTCGATTTGCTACTTCTGCTTGCCCATTAGCTTGTGGGTGAGCCACAGAGGTGAACCGTAACTCAATTTCATTTTCTTCACAATACTTCTTGAATTCCTCGTTGTTGAATTGTGTTCCATTGTCAGTGACAAGGATACGGGGAATTCCATATCGGCACATAATGTTTTCCCACAGGAATTGTGCAACCTGCTTAGTTGTGATTTTGGCCAAGGGTTTGGCTTCAATCCACTTGGTGAAATAATCAATGGCTACAATTAGAAACTTCCTTTGTGCCGTGGCCATAGGGAAAGGCCCTAGAATATCCATCCCCCATATAGCAAAGGGAATAGGCGAGTTGATAGAGGTCAGCATCTCGGGGGGTTGTCTAACAACTGGTGCATGCTTCTGACAGCGATCACACTTCTTCACATATTCTTTGGCATCAGCCATCATTTCTGGCCAATAGAAGCCTAAACGGGTTATCTTATGAGCCAAGGCCCTGCCCCCAAGTGTTGTCCACAAATACCTTCATGCACTTCTTCAAGAGCCAAGCGTGCCTCATCGGGCCTGAGACACCTCAAGTAGGGAACCACGAAAGATCTTTTGTAAAGAATCCCATCTATCAAAGAGTACCTTAGTGCCCGAACAGTTAACTTCCGTGCTTCAGTTGCATCGCTTGGCAACCAACCGGTCTGAATGTGAGCCTTGATGGGATCAATCCATGAAGTCCCCAAGCCTATGGGAGCCACTAGCTTAACATCTATGCTTCGTGTCTTCAAAACACGGAAGTATACACTTCCTGAACTTTCTTCAATCTCAGACGAAGCAAACTTCGATAACGCATCTGCCTTAACATTTTCTTCCCTTGGAATGTGTTCAACATGGCATTCATTAAATTGGGTCATCACAGCCCTTACTAGGCGTACATACTTAGCCATCGTATCATCCCTTGCCTCAAATTCTCCCTTTACCTGGGATATGATCAGCTTTGAGTCTCCATGGACCTTTAAGTTTTTGACTCTAAGTGTCCCAGCTAGACCAAGGCCAGCTATCAGAGCTTCATATTCTGCCTCATTATTTGTGGTTGGAAAGTCTAGCTTCATAGCATACTCAATCAAGAACCCATCAGGGCTTTGCAAAACCAACCCTGCTCCACTGGAGTTTGTTTTTGATGCTCCATCAAAATAGAGAACCCAATATTCTTTCTCATCCTTCTCTTTGTTCCCATTGTCGACTCCCTTGTCTTGAGGTATGGTATCTTCCTGCCCCCTGACTTCTTGGTTGGGTATGGTACATTCCACCACGAAGTCAGCTAGTGCCTGGGCTTTTATAGCCGTGCGCAGCTTATACTTGAGATCGAACTCTCCCAACTCTATTGCCCACTTAATCAGTCTCCCACTTGCCTTGGGACTGTGAATGATATTTCTCAGTGGCTGATTTGTTAGCACTTCAATCTGGTGAGCTTGAAAATAAGGACGCAGCTTTTTTGAAGCTATTACCAAGGCTAAAGCGAATTTTTTAATAGTTGAATAATTCAACTCAGCACCATGCAAGATTTTGCTGACATAGTATACGGGTTTCTGTACTTTCAGTTCCTCCTTAACCAACACCGCGCTCAAGGCACTCTCTGAAACAGCCAAGTACAAGAATAAAACTTCACTCAGAACTGGCTTGGCCAACAACGGGGCCTGGCCCATATATTTCTTTAATTCTTCAAATGCCTTCTGATTTTCCTCACTCCATACAAAGTCTTTAATGTTCTTTAGTGACTTGAAGAATGACAAGCACTTGTCTCCTGACTTGGAGATGAATCGTCCTAGCGCAACAACCCTTCCTGTGAGCTTCTGAACATCCTTGATAGTTTTTGGTGGTTCCATGTCCAGGATCGCCTTTATTTTATCGGGGTTAGCCTCAATTCCTCTTTTTGAGACCATCAATCCCAAGAATTTTCCAGATCCTACTCCGAAAGCACACTTCGTAGGATTTAACATCATCTTCTGATACCTCAGGACCTCAAAAGTTTCACTTAAATGGGCTATATGATCAGTCTTTACTAGACTCTTGACTAACATGTCATCAACATAAACTTCCACAGTCTTACCAATAAGATCCTTAAAAATTCTATTCACCAACCTTTGATAGGTGGCTCCTGCATTCTTGAGACCAAACGCCATAACAAGATAACAATAAACACCAAAGTCAGTGATAAATGATACCTTTGGAATGTCATCCTTATGCATTTTGATCTGGTTGTATCCGCTAAATCCATCCAAGAAACTCAGCATCTCATGTCCAGCAGTGGCGTCAATCAAAGTATCAATTCTAGGCAGCAGAAAACAGTCTTTGGGGCATGCATCATTCAGATCAGTAAAGTCTATACACATCCTCCACTTTCCATTAGCCTTCTTCACCATTACAGGGTTTGCTAACCACTCCGGAAATTGAATCTCCTCAATGAAACCAGCCTCTAAGAGCTTTTCTACTTCCTGTTTTATAGCCTCTTGTCTTTCCGGGGCAAAATTTCTTTTCTTTTGTTTCACTGTCTTCCGGCTTGGATCCACGTTTAACTTGTGAGTAATTAACTCCGGGTCTATGCCTGGCATATCAGCTGCTGACCATGCAAACACATCACTATTTTCTTGCAAAAATTTCACTAACTTCCCTCTAAGGGGCTCCTCTAATGTGGCTCCAATGAAAGTCATCCTCTCAGGATTCTTGGGGTCTAAAGGAACCGAAACCAATTCTTCTGCTGGCCTTCCTCTATTCTCATCATTTTCTCGAACATCCATATCTTCAATAGGAAGAACCTGCCCCCCGACTCCATCTGCCCTCAAAGAGGCCACATAACAGCTTCTAGCCATTTTTTGATCTCCTCTCTCTTCTCCAATCCCGTTTCGGGTGGGAAACTTCATGACTGAATGGTAGGAAGAGGGGACTGCCTTGAAGGCATGTATCCCTGTTCTCCCCATGATAGCATTATAAGTTGAACTAGCCTTTACCACCATGAAATCCAGCATCTGCGTTGCTTGCCTTGGCTCCGTACCTATGGTGGTTGGCAATTTGATTATCCCTTCCACAGGACATTCTACTCCAGCAAATCCATATATCGGCATGTCGGTTGGTGTCAACTGGGAGTCGTTATACCCCATCCTTAGAAAGGTGTCGTGGAGCAAGATATCCACAGAAGCACCATTATCCACAAGGACCCTCTTAACCGGGCTATTTCCTATTATTGGTGTTATGACGAGCGGGTCGTCATGGGGAAACTTCACGCCCTCTAGGTCGGAATCATCAAAAGCCAATGTTACTTCTGTCCTGGCCCTCTTCGGGGCTTCGCCAACAATATGCATAACCTCCCTGGTGTATGCCTTTCTGGAATTTTTGGACAATCCAGCAGCAGTTGGACCTCCAAAGATCGTGTTTATCACAGGTCCTCGAGGGCGTCGTGGTCCTCCAAAAATTGCATTTATAACCGGCCCTCTAGGTTGGGGATTCCGCCCCTGATCGTCTTGGTCCCTCCTACGATCTTCAAAGTTCTTCCTTCCATTATTGTTTCTGTCCCCTCTATCTCCAGTATACTTGTTCAACCTTCCTTTTCGAATCAAAAACTCAATTTCATCTTTCAATTGCCTACACTCATCGGTGTCATGGCCAACATCCTTGTGAAACCTGCAATACTTGCTCTTATCTAGCTTGGCGGGATCAGCCTTCAAGGGCTTAGGCCAGCGAATATCTCTATCTTTCTCAATCTCCATCAAAATCTGACTTCTAGGAGCACTCAGCTTAGCGTATTCAGTGAACTTTTGCCCAGGTCCTCCCTTCTTGGGGGTTGAATCAGGGTTTTGTTCGGTTCTAGGATATTTGTCCTTAGCAATATACTCCAAATCAGTTTTTCGTTTCTTGCCTCCAGTGGGCTCATTACTTACTACGGTCTTCCTCATGCTTTCTTCAACCTTGATATACTTCCCTGCCCTCTCTTGGAGTTGCAACATGTTTTCAGGGGGACGTTTGGCCAAGGACATCTTGAAAAACTCATCCCTAGTTCCTTATTGCAGTGCTATCATGGCTACCTTATCATCAAGGTCTGGGACTTTTAAAGCCTCCTTTGTAAAACGATTCAGGTAATCCCTCAAGGATTCCTTAGCTCCCTGCACAAGACTCATAAGAGATGCTGAACTTTTCTCATGGACTCTTCCACTGATGAATTGCTTAATAAAAGCCTGACTTAATTCTCTGAACGATCCAATAGAATTTGGGGGTAGGCGACTGTACCATCTTTGAGCCATACCCGACAGGGTTTGAGGGAAGGCCCGACACTTTATAGCATCATTCACGGGTTGCAGCAGCAGTGCATTAGAGAATGTCCTAACATGATTAGCGGGGTCTCCCGTGCCATCATAGGCTTTGATAGTGGGCATCTTGAATTTCCTTGAGATATGGGCATTCATTATCTCTTCTGTGAAGGGTGGAGTTGGATCATCAGGATCTCCAAGGGGAAGGAGATTGCTTGGATTAGTTCTTGGGATAGCAGCTCTTCTTCTTACCGGACCATCCAGGTCTATGATAGGAGGAGGATTTCTCCCCCTAGGAGGTACGTGGGGTCTGGTGGCCTGGTGAGCCTCCAAATCACGCCTCAGCCTTTGGATTTCAGCCTCATGAGCCCTGATCCTTTCTTGCACTTCTTGGGGATTCGCCCCTGGGGTGCTTTGGGGGCGTTGCCTTCCATCGGCCATTGGCTCTTTTCCAGGACGCCTCCTTCTCGGGGCCACTTCATCATCCGAAGATTCGGAGTCTCTCTCAGTGTATGGACCAGAAAATTCCCGATCCTCAGGGATAGGACCCAAACCTCGTATATAGGGGGGCGACCGCCCTCGTGCTTCGCTTCGCCCAGCATATCCGCTTCCTCCAACCTCAGGGTGAAGGGGCATCCCATAAGGGGGGTTAGTAGTAACAATAGTTGAATATTCATACCCGACGGGTGGAGAATTCACAGGTATATGTATTTGTTAAACTTGAGGATTCGTACCTTGAATCGGGGGAGTTGTCCCTTGTAGCTGGGGTTGAGTTGCCCCTGTCTGGGCTTCCTCCTGAGTAGATGCATAAGTTGAATGGGGAGGAACCTCCACGGTTGATGAAATCACCTGGGTTGTCTCTGATGGTGTTCCTTCCTCTAGAGCTCCAATTGTTCTCCGTGTTCTCGCCATGGTTGTTGTTGTGCTTCCCACAGACGACGCCAAATGTTATGGATAAAAAGCTAAGGTTATTATTTGCTGTATTTATTACTAAGATTCGGGAGCTCAAGGCCTTTAATGGCTGCTCTCGTGTATCGTAGCTTAATTCTGCCTTTACGAGATGCCTACGTATCTCTGTGAATTAGAGAATCAAGCCAAAAAACGTAGTTCTGATTTGTGGGGTGAGGTCCCTTATATAGATGTTGGGAGTCCTTGAATTGGACTTGGTATAGGAGACTTGGTGGGCAAGTCTCATAATTAGAATGGACTTTGGAGTCCTAGATAGTAGGAAACTGATTCCTTATCCTTTTAGGTCCCCTTGAGGCTAATCTATAAGGATTTATATCCTTATCGGGACTCTTCTCTATAGCTGATTTTTCCCTTATTAATTAATTACGAAATTAATTAATAATCAGGGCTTTTGGGCCTTTTTTATTCCATCAGGCCTGATCTGGTCCATCAGGCTTAACCTTTCCGGTCTGAGTATCATATATCTTTTTATTGGGCCTAGCAGCCCATACCTTGCAGTATTTAATTATACTATCATAATTTATTTATCCCTATCAGTATTATTAGAGTGAAAGCAAGTAAACTACCTATCTAGTATTTAGCTATTCTTGCAAAAGTAGGTCAATAGGCATGCTAAAGCAAGAAAGCTTGCCCCGCTCTCTAGCAACTTCTTTATCCCGATTAGCCAAACTGATGTCATTAACCCTTCCTCATTAACCGCCTCTAGCTAGAACTCATATATGCAAGAAGCAAGTAAACAAGCTATATCGGGAGTACTACTATAGACTTTCCCAGTTGATCAGTAGAAAGAGCTCTTGCCTTCAACTCAGAAGAGAACCTTCTTTCCGGTGCATAAGAAAAGAAAGAAGTGTAGTGTTCTAGAAACTAGCAGCTGATTACGGAGAAGAGTGCATAAGATGTAGTGTTTTATTGCAACTCTACTCTTTCTATAAGACCGTAGGCAACCAAGAAAGTGAAGTAGTTATCTAATGGTGCAAAAGAAAAGAAAGATAGCTTATCGCCTCAAAAAGAGCCTTATCACTACACCCCTATTTCCGATGGGGAAACCACAGACAGATATAGAGTTTAGGCGGGCGGGGGGCATATAGAATAGGTCCTGCTATAGAATAGCTATTCCAAAACAACTTACTGGATTTCATTCCTTTTATAGGGGAGTTGACTCTCTTAGTGTTCGTAACTATGGAGAAATAGATCTTCATCCGCAAAAGCGTAATAGCTCACTGGTCTAGCCGGGAAGAAAGGCAGATTCCCCCCCAATTAAATAATCTTTGCGCGGGCCGGTCCCCGAGAGTTAGAGGGTTATCATCCAAAGTTTACAGAGTAGCTTTTCCTTTGGTAAAGGAGAGTTTCGTCAGGTTGAACGTTTGTTTGGGTTCAGGCTTAAGGTTATGAAAGATGCTCGACCAAATGGGAGAGGTTATTCAAGAAAGAGAAAAGCCAAGCTTTAACCGGCATTAGGAGAACAGCATTCCCCGATGGGGGAGAACCTGTTGAGAAGTTAGAAAAGGTAGAGGAAATACATAACCAAGCTATCTAGCCATAGGAGATACAAGCATTGGTGTTTCTACTGCAGGGTTTAGCTCCTAGCTATCGTAAGCCCTTTTTTTAGGAATACATATCATAGACCATATACTTCCGTTGGATAGGGTATATAGATAGAGGAATCCCCTATTCCAAGCTAAGATACGGAGTAATCAGCTTTTACTTGATTGAGTACCTTACAGCAGGTATTCTTTAATAAAGGATACAAGCACCGGCTAGCGGCCTAAACACCAGCGAAGGAGATGAGAGTTTACTCACCTTTGTTTAGGACAACCAGCTTTCACATTGGTGTTCATATGAAGGATTTCTCTTAGTAGACTTGTTGCTAGACAGTCCCGCTTCGCGAAGAACCATATTTAGTTGTACACGACTGTTAAAATAATACTTCCGGAATAGCGATAGGAAGAGAACAACCAAACTATTCAAGTGATTGATTACCAAGGATTGGCTGGCATTTCCACTCTGACGACACGGCCAAAAAAAGAAAGAAAGAGCTTCAGCTCGGTTGGCTTTTCTACGCTGACGAATGCCTCTTTTCTCTTCTTTGAAGTCTACAACAAACAAGTGGGAGAGGCAGGATTCGAACCTACGTAGAAAAACTTCAACAGATTTATAGTCTGCCGCTTTTGACCACTCGGCCACTCTCCCCTTCCCAGGCCCGGGCCGGGCCCCCCCTCAATGGGTTAGAAGAAGGAGGGCGGCGCTCTGAATCAATCAAAACAAGCTTATTGATTTCATTGAAGGGAACTAAGACTATTAGCTTAGCTAGCATTCCGGGAGAATCTAGTCATTTAGTCATAACAATATCTGTAAAGCAAGGGGCAAGACTTCTATGATAGCTTCCCCTCATGTAGTCGTCGGCCTTCCCCGGCCCCCCTTCGTCGCTTCTGGCGAAGCTGCGGGTTCATGAGCAAGTGAATGAACGAGCCATGTTCCTAAAATGAGTGACCATCTTTGTTTTCTTCCCTTCCCCTATCCCTTCAAAGCCCTTGTATAGGTTGGGCGCTAGCGCTTGACTAATAGAATAGAAAAGTAAGGCTCTTCTGCTGAGTGAAGCTGCGAGCCTACCCTTCTCGAGCCTACTTAAATAGCTTACGCTTACCAAGCCTTAGGTACTCAAATAGGGCTACAGCAAACAAAACAAGCTTTCCCCCTTCTTTTGTTGTGGGTCGCGCCTCACCACAGGCACTGAATGAATGAAATAAGTGGGACTAATTCCTTCCGGCCAATGAAGATACTACTCCAGTCTTCCCATTCATTCCCAGTGGATCCTTCTTCTCCCTAAGAATGGAACAAACCAAATTCACCTATACGAGAGTGAGGAAAAAAACTAACAAGAAACTTCCCACTTTTGATGTTCCACGATTCTGCTAGTTTAGAAACTAAGGAGAAGGACAGGGGTCGCTAGGTCAGAAAAACGAGAACTCTAAAATCTCACCAAGTAGGATTTGAACCTACGACCAATCAGTTAACAGCCGACCGCTCTACCACTGAGCTACTGAGGAATAACGGACTTAAGAAAGCCGGGTCTCGTTCTTTGGACCAACCTATGAAAGAACAAAAAGGAGTTTGTCGCTCTTTTTCACATACACCGGGAGAAAGGGTTATGATAGCAAGCCCCTCCCCGACCGGAGAGCCTCCAGAACAAGGAGGCGGTGATCAACCATCCGCTCTCGAGATTCATATTGATCAATCGATCTCCGCATCCTGCCAGTTCGCTAAGTAGACTCACTCTACCGAGGGGCAACAAAGGTTGGAACTCTTCCTGCCAAAAACAAGGGACCTACTTCTCATCCTAGGAGTTAGTAGGTATGAAAGAGTCCCTCTCTGTCTGTCTCTCCGAGTTTATACTACTAATTAGCACTTATGCTATTCAATTATAGAATTAATTCCGATCAAGCGGAAACTATATATGTTATTAGTCAAGCACTAATGCCCTATCTAGAGTCTATAGTAAGGGGCCTCATTAGCGCGCCCCTTTTCTTTTTCAAAGTCAAGTTTCTCGCTTGTTAGTAAAGCTTTGAAGGCCCTACTTTTATGTTATATGGGATATTTGAAGAAGCACGGGTTTGGAACCCTATCGGCTGGTCTCGATCTCGCTTGATGGTTGGTGCCCCTCTCGATGATTGATTGTTGACTCAATATTTATTTCGTGCTTGAGTTGGAGGGCTCTCCCTCCATCCTTCGAGTCAAGTAATTCGCTATTAGAAATTTTTCCGCCGCCCATCTTATGCCATGCTTCTTCTTTCTCCGAATCGGTTTCTAGTATCATTCAATCAAGATTCGCCATCAAGAGAGGGAAGAGCCTTTACTTTAGGACTTTAGGTTAGGCCGATCTCGTCATTCACGCAATTCCCCCGTCCATCGATTGATCACACGAGTACGTATCCAGTCAGCGCATAGCGAATGAAAAATGCGTTCATCCTGGATTATCTTCCTCAATCAAAATTGATATCAATTGATCCCTATTCATTCGGTCAAAGTCTCTATGGCCTTTTCACACCCCTCTACTAAGAGGTGCACCATGTTGATAGGAATTGGCAAAGACCTTCTTGTACACGTCCTCGAGGGCAGCATTCATGGCAATCATCACTACTTTCTCCCGAGGGCATGGTATGGCTTTGTTCTTGGTGTTGTTTAATAGATAGATACCGAGTGCCGCTTTTCCCCGTCCGGGAATCTCCATCTGCTTTAAGTGGGTGAGCTAGAATCCTTATGCCAGGTTGGTTGTTCAAAACATTTTATCTTTACCCCTTGCATCTTCATCTTTTCGAAAGCCCAGACCCAGCCTTAAGGATCTGCATTAGTCCTATTTCAGGTGCAAAGCCTCTTCAATAAAGACCTCTTTCTCTCTTTCTTTTTTTCCCCCCAAATTCTCTTTTTGTTGATTGAAAGAGAATAAGCGCTATCCGTTGAGTAAAGGGGGGTTGCTACAGTGATTCGGGCGGTTGGTGGCCCCTTCGAGAGTTGCGGGTCCTTGTCCCGCTGCATGAGTGGTAGCTCCCGCTCAAAACTCCTCCGACACGAGTCCTAGTCGTTGCGCTGCGGTCCATTTCCCAGCTTCGCTTGTGCAATTTTCACTTCTGATTGGTTCCATATCCATCCCCAACCCTAACGAATCGAGTATGAAGGGGGCAGTCAAGCGATTCGTGTTTTCGGTCGATTCCCGTTCGCCTGCCCCCCTCATACATAGTCCATTAGTGGGTAGGGCGGTAAACTTAGAGGGCGCCCGCCTCCTTTTCAGACGTGTCCTCGACAACCTGGCGGTTCTTCGATCTCCGCTTTGGGGGCGGGAGTGCGGGTTTCCTTTTCCTCAACCAATTCGGTTGTGTCAGTTGGCCTAACATTTTGTTATGAGATGGCTAGATAAAGGTGGATTTAAGGTAAGATATATTTGAGTTCAAATGGCACAGGACCTTCGATCGACCATAGGGCGTATTCTACCCTTACCGAATTCATTTCATTATATTATTAAAATGAAAACGTAACGTAAAAAGCGACTTCTCGTGTTGATGTTGCATTTCTTTGGTTTGGAAGTTCCAGAATGTATTCTTTGGATTTATGACAAAGGAAAGCCCTACCATTTAATTGATTCAAGTTCCGTGCTGCTCACCACTCCTCGAGGCCAATGATGGGGTCGAACCGTCATTCCAGGATTTGCAGTCCGATACATTTCCATTATGTTACCTAGCCAAACCCGCCACCTCATGTGCCAAAGTAAAACGGTTGTTCTTCCTTCCCCGCTCCCTCTTTTTCTACATATGCGGCGGCGGGTTACCAGAGAAGAGAGGACAACTTCTTTCTTCTTTGCCTTGCTCAATCTTCCTTTTCTGATTGAAAGTAGCAAGCCACTCCACTACTGTACTGGTACAAAGGCCAAATAGAAAGTTGCTTCTTCTATATGTATGTTCAGGTGAAGAACATCTAGAAGCTAGCTCTTGTAAACAACCATGCCTATCTAATAATAATCAAATTTTTCTTACCAAAAAGGGGGTCTTACTAAAAGTAAGCAAGCAACCAGTTCCAAGTGACATGGCTTTTCACTATTCCTTTCCAAAGAAGGTTGCTCATCCAGCCCGGCGGATCCGTTATTTATGCGGCAGTGCAATGCAGCTGAAAAATGGAAGCCCCTTTTGATTAGTAAGGTATAGGCTGGGGAAATTAGGGTTCCAAAAAGCTTCCCTTCCTTATATTTATATTAGAGAACATTTTTAGAAAGGGGCACCCCTACTATACCCCTAAACTATAAGCTAGCGCGCAACCGCTTTTTAGCCGTTGTTGCTTGCTGCCTGCAAGCTCGAAAATAGATCTTTCGCCTCTCCTTCCCGTCTCCATTCTGATTGATTAGCTTCTTCCTTCGCGCAAGCGTTTGGTTCGCCCCTTGTTGTGTTGCATTTTGTGATCCTCCGCTTTAGTCTGCGTTTTTCGGATAGCCGGGATCCGACGTTGATTTTCGATTTCAATTTAAGTTCCAGGGCGGCCCATCTGGTTATTTCAGCTATCACTGCTGGAAGCCCCTACGGTTGTTCGGCTGCGTACTCCCCGTCCGCCTATCTCACACTCCCAAAGCATATTTCTCTTTTAGATTTCATTTTCCTTTCCTGCATCTTTATTTCTATCCATAGGTCGGCTTCGTGCAGATAGATGTTTGCCGGGGGAGATTGGTGCTCCTTGAGGTATGCCCTTCCGGTAGGTTGTTCCCTTTTCTTTCTTTTCCATCTAGTGCCCGTACTGCGTCAGAAAATCTTCATCTTCGATCTCTCTTCGCAACGCAATAAAGAAGTCTAACAGTTTCTCTCGACATCTGTCTTTTCTTTTAAGTCATTGATCTCATATCTATCAGCAGGGGGGTTTGCCTTAACTATTAAGCCTACGCCCTTTTCTTTTCTATTTTAGCTCGATCCCGCCCTTAGACTCGTTACGTTGTTCGACTGAAGTCGTCGGCTCCGCGCTCTATTCCGCCGGAACCCGGTTCGAGAACCTTCTCTCATAGATTCCCTTCACCAAGTCATCGCCAGCAATCAGCTCTTCTCCCTTGTGGATAAGGGCGAGTTCCTTTCTTGTCTTGCCCAAAAACTTTCTTTATTCTCATTAGAGAAAAACTCTCCCGCGGAAAGGTTTTACATATAGGGCCATCTGCTTTCTTTATCTCGCTTGTCGTTAGTCTGTCTAGCGCATTTCGGTTGGGGCCCGTCCCGGGGGTTAGATCGGTTGGCTTCTATTTTAGAGTCTCGAAGGCAGTCAACGTGTCAGCCATTCTTCTCCCAATATACTTGTAAATCCTTTGCACTTTTTCCTTCTCTCTTCCAGTTCTCCCCCTCTACTTTCTTTTATTTTACAGGGGCGGAGAACACCACTCTATCAATAACAATAAAAAAGTAGAAATTTTGTTTCAAACGGTTTGATCTTGGAAGCAACCTGCTATCTATCGATAGGCGAGAACAGACTGATATTGTCCGCTTCCCCTATCTATTCTATTATGGCCGACTTGGAGACACCAGAGGAAGACCATCATCTCTATCTGGGTACGATCATAGCTCTATTCGTTGAACCTTGGGGCTAACCATTAGCATTGAGGTCAATCACCGCACCACCTCTATCATACAATATATACGATATTACACGACGTGAGAGTACATGGTCAATACACACCTAAAGCGCCTACGTTCTGCTTGCAGCCAATACAACCACAACCTAACTTGCACGAGATTCAACAACCGAAGCTACTGACTGGTAGTCCCGAGGGGACGACATCCCCCTATAATAGTTAGCAGTACTGAACAAGCGAGTCATCGGTTCGGGGAAAGAAAAGGGCCGCCTTTAAAAAAAAAGAAGAAAGAACTCGCTTAACTCGCTAGGCCTTCGGAACAAAGGCTATTTTGTTCATGCTTCAGACAATCCGGCTTAATATATATACTTCTTCTATTAGAAAGGCGAACCTATAGGCCTGTTTAGCACATTTCTAAAGTAAACTTCTGGTTACCTTTGTCAACGCTACTAAGGATCGGGTGAAGAATGAAAAATGTCCGCTAACACCCACGGGAGAAGATCTTTTTTAGAGTAGCAACGAATGTCTTGTATCTATGAAGAAAGATTTATCCCTGGGTTCAGACCCTGAGTGCCAGACCTTGCTGAAGGCGATTCACGAGAGAATCACACACAGTTCCCTTTGACCGAGATGTGAATGCCCGTGATCTACTCGGTATAGTGATGGATTTCATGGCCTACGTCTAACCGGCACAAATACGCCGACATGAAACGAGTTCCCCGTAGAGCATTTTTTCTTTCATCCTCGGACGTTCGGACCTTTTTTTTTATTCCGGCACTTGCGTTCTCATGCCCGGAACCCCCGCGACTTATTGGGAGAAAGAGCGAAAGCAGGAAAGATGGATTGTTATCCATCGGAAATCGATAGGAATTCCTCGGGGATTGCCTTCTAATATATGTTCTGTCTTTCTCCAGCAGCCCCTTTAGTTTATGAGCGGTCCGGTTTTGGGCAACAAGCTCCTGGATTTCTGCCCTTTTTAAAGGGGGCACCTCGGGCTCCCTATTCATCTCCACACCCTTTCATTTGGGTTTTTTGGGGCTAGGCATAAAAGCTTTTGCGAAATAGGAATAGCGAATGCAGGCACAAGAGAAAGGGCAATTTACCTTATGGGATGAATTCTGACAGCCCTTGCCGGGACGTTTTCTAACTTTAGGAGCACACATTGGCTAATTCCCATCGAGTAGGTCTTTTGTCTAGATCTTCGCTTTATCTTTCTCACCCATACCACCCTATTTAGATTTAAGTGCACCGCTTGCTTTCTTTTAGAACCTCACCTTTGAGAAGCGGGTTGTCTTTCGTCAGACTTATATATACCCGAAAGTTCGGCTAGAGCTAACAGCTTATCCTATTGAACTTTTGAGGTTAACCTAACCGGCAAAAGAAAGATGCCCTGCCCCTTTAATTGAAAGCGGGAAGCCGCAAGCGATGACTTATTCTCCTACGTAAATAGCTTTTGAAAATCTTACCCTTTTCTTTTATGTTCATCCAAAAAATAGAATTATTAAAAAGTGTGATTTTAATTAACACCCAACCTTCGACACAGGATAAAGGTCTCCCCGACTTCTTTTTATAGCTACTTTACTTTAGGTCGAGGTTCTGAAAGAAGAGTTGGCAAAGTAAACAATTCCATCTTCCAACAGTAGCTGCTAGTTCTCGACTCCGCTATGACTCTTATCGAATCCACTCCCGATGCCAGAACCGGTGCTCTGATCAGACAGGATCAGCTATTAATGCCAGACCTAGAGTCGCTCCAAGTGCTAGAAGGATTTTCCTCGTGCTGGCCAAGTCTAATCCCATTCATTACAAAACCAAATAACCTTTGGCCTTCAACCCCAGCTCGCATTCGACATGATCTTTGACATTCATGAGTCAGGAGGGTCAGCTCAGAAAGAGACTAGCCGGTCGGTCGGGGTTTTGTCTCCAGCTCTTAGACTTATAGAAAGAAGAGAAATCCCGCCGCCTGAAAGCATGAGAGCATCAGAACTCGACGAGTGCCTTGTCTGAGCACCTTTTTTTCTTAGAGAACAAGAGTTGGTTGTGCTTAGCATATTGGTCTGATCCAGTTGAGGATGAATTCCACCTCTGAGAGGAGGGAAAATAATTCTTGAGAAGAAGATGTCTCCAAATACAAATTAATGGGTACGGACCTTCCAGCTCTTGATGAAATTCCTAGCTTTGTGAAGCGATCTTGTTCCAATAATGAAGAAGGTTTCGATCTGGCACATCTATCTTTATAATTCCCCAGGACTGAGTTCCACTTTCAATTGCTAACGATCAATTGACAAACGTAGGTTTCTATAAATTTCGGCCCGATCGATTGATTGGTATAACGACCTAC
Organism: Apium graveolens; assembly: GCF_009905375.1. Lineage (NCBI taxonomy): Eukaryota > Viridiplantae > Streptophyta > Magnoliopsida > Apiales > Apiaceae > Apium > Apium graveolens. The sequence goes on along the minus strand of NC_133654.1, from coordinate 168,152,917 downwards.
GGGGAAGTTATGTTTGTTCGTGCAGGGGTGCTGTGCTGATGATGCTGATTAAGGAAAATTATCAGACCACGCTATATAGGAGTACTGTTATGGAAATTCTAAGATCGTATTAGTATTCCATAAAGTATATAAGTGTATGTAAAGATCGTCAGAATCTAAATTCGAACACTTTGATTTTTTTTCTCGAAAATCCACCAGATACCGACAGAATTGAGTATAAGGTAACATGATTAAAAGGATTTTAATTCAAGGATTATATGAGAGGATCATAAAAGGAATATAAAATATTGAGAAAGGGTAGAGGAACCCATGTAATAAGATCCCGGATATGATCCCTCAAACGACGAACGAGAACGAAAGTTAAGCGAACCGTATAACAGATAAGCGGTCATTAACCAAGTAATTAAGGGTTAATCAAAGAGGTTAGTGGATGATGATGTCATCACACCACAAAGGGAAGACAAGTGTAAAAAGATGACACAAGCTTGATGACATAAGCGTGACAAAGGGATGTTGTTTTGTTGGTTGATTTTGGACCATGAAAAAATTAACCATGGTAAAAAGTTAAATCAATTACTAAGACAAAAAGAAAAGCAACCAAGCAAACACATTCTTCTCCCCCCATCTCTTTGCTCTCGGCTTTTTGAAGAAAAGCAAGGAAGAAAATTTCAAAACCCAAGCTCCACTTAATCATAATTCAAGAGGTTTGTTTATTTAGCTTCTATAATTCATAACTTAGATGAGCCATAAGTTTGAGCTCAAGATTCCATGTTTATCTAAGCTAATCAACTCATCAAAGTTCTTGGTGAATAGTGTTTTCAAGAAACTAACTTTGTGTTTTCTTATGTTTTCTTCAAGATCCAAGCATAGTAGAGATAGTTAGTGGTTATTTATGGCTTCCTAAGTGATTCTCCACTCTCCAAGGAAGGTATAACTTCTCAACCCCTTAGTCTTAAATTTTGTTTATTTGGATTTCCTAATGTTTAGATGATGGGTTAGTGTAATGGATGTGTAATCATGTTTAGAGCTTTGTTTAGTAAGTGGTTTTGTTGATTTTGGAGTTAGGAGTGATACTTGTTAGATTTGAAGTTCTTGGTCACATTTTGACTTGATTTAGATGAATAAGTTGAGATCTTTAGTTATGGTTGAATGATCTTGTATTATGGTTGAATGATGGTGGAATGGTGTTGATTGGTGGTGGTTTGATATTGAATTGATTTGGTAAAATTTAGGAATCGCTAAGTTATAGCCGTCGTAATGCCCAATTTTCCTTAGACTATTTTGTGCATGACTTTTGAACCCGAACACTCACTGTCATGAACGTACCATTACCATGCTTAGAAAGTTTATGATTCAAGCTTCATTTTGATATATCGTTCGCTTAGATCCAATTTACGGTTTAGGAGAAACGACCATTTTAAGTAATGGCATTTCGCGAGCGAACCCGAAACCTCGAGTAACTTTGAGACCATAATCAAGACCCGTAAATGATTAATCGAAACACGAAACAATTATGTAAGGTGGATTAGGAAATTGGTAAAGTACTCGCGAAAGAGTCGCCTTAAAATTCGTAACGGTTAATTTATTAAAATTGATGGAGCCTAGGGTACGCAAGCGATTAACGCAAATCGTTAAGCGTATAAGCAACCGTTAGGGTATGAGTGAGTTTTGACTAGTTTCTTAAGCGACCGTGGTCTAATTCCGTATTATGTTATTATTCATAGGTTACCGGACCCACTCTAAGATTAAGTCTATCCCGAAACACTCAGGAAAGTTTTCTACCCGTTATACTATTGTTGTGATGTAAATATATTGATGCATTATCTTGAGATAAGTGCATGGTTGTTATTAGCAAATCTTGCGATATATTGGAGCATGTTGATATGGTATATATGCATGCCTATTTCGGAATCTTGATATCTAATTGTTGATTCAAATACTTATAAGTTGCATAATACATATGCTAGAGATAAGCAGTAGTTGCGTATACCCTTAGTATATGGGACCCAAAGGTGAATATTTTCTAAACCGGGAGTCGATGTTCCCGAGTATAATATATATTTATATATATATATATATATATAGTTTTCAAAACTATTAATCGAATATGGTTTATTCGATAACTTTATTTTATATAATGAATATTCATTCGAGGACTTATGACTCCGCTTATTTTATTTAATGAATATTATTTTGAATATTCATTCGAGGACTTATGACTCCGCTTATTTTATTAAATAATATTCTTTATTTTATTAAAGAATAATGTTTCAATAATCAAACTTATTTTCGATTATTCAAATAAAGATCGTACTTTCGTATAAGTATATCTTTGGTTATTTATTATTCATTTCAAGTATGAGTTTTAAAACTTCTACTTCAATTATTTTTATAAAGATTATCCTTATGGGAATATTATTTAAATAATAATATTCAGATATTTTCTAACATATCGGGACTGATTTATTTTATTAAATCAGCATTACTCCAAACATTCTTAAAAATGTTTTCGAGACTTCAAAATGATTTTAAAAGTAAGAGCAGATCCCAAAACTCGTTTTCAAATTTAAGATCTTCCTTTCGAAGGGGACTTGAATACTCGCTCAAAAATCTAAGGGATCCGGCTCTGTGGTATATTTTATATTCGCAATGAGGTTGTTGATTTGATAAATGAATTGATTACTTACCCAACGTTCAGGAGTAAGTCCATCTAATTGAGTCGGCATAAGCGACAGGCCGGGGTACGGTCTATCAAAGTGTAAGTGGCTGGGTGGCAGTCCATCAACGCGTAAGAGGCTGGGTGGCGGTCCAGCACAAGTTCCTAATGCGGCCAGGGTGATGACCGGTGGCTACTAGCTTTGCTTTTGCTATTAGCTCGTGCTAGTACTTTAGGAGAGGAGCAACTATCTTGCTTAGGGAGGTATTTAATATCAAAGAATTTCGGATCCTAGATAGCTTAGTAGCTTAGGAGCAGAGCAATTCAATAACTTTAGGAGCCATTTCCAAGCTGTAGAATAGCAAAATAGCCTTACTTTATTAGCTGTACAACCAAGCAGGCAAAGCTAGTAAGGCCCACGTAATTACCTTGCAGAACTATCCTTGCTACTAGAGCGAGCGCAAGAAATAACTTGCGCGAGCAAGTATGATATAAATTGCACTTGCTCAAGCTAAAGAGTTTTAGAGCAACATTTGCGAAGGATTAATAAATGGACTGCTTTATTGTACCGGTAAGCCCTGCTTATCAATGCAATAGCTTTGGAGCAAGCTATGTGGTTCTACACCAAATAAATGGCTCCTAAAGCGACGCAGCTACTAGAAAGAAAGTAGTCGCCGCTAAGCAAAGCTATTCTATTTTTGTTGAGGGCTCCTAAAGCTATGGAACCTAAGCTCATAAGTAAGATCCTCAGCAAGCTAGTAGCCGCTCGCTATGTTATTCGACGTTAAGGCAAGCTATTGTGAATTGTTCCTAACCAAAGAAAGGAGAGATATATATTACGTTCATCTCATAAGTTCCTTTTCACTCCTAAATGAGAGCAAAACTAAACGAGAAATTCATAACTCCTAGCGCAAAAGAGTAGCCGCTGCGATGCCTATGCTATTTGATTTCCTATATAGCTTGGGGGGCCACGCGCAAGCTCCTATCGCAAAGCGCAAAGTAAGTAGCCTTTTTGTTTCTATAGCTTCAAAGTCGCCCCCTACCCTATGATAAAGAAAAGGAACTCAAGGGTTTACGGGTACTCAATTTCGGTTTATAGAGCTTCTTTTTCGCCCTATGCTAAAGCAAAGCCCTATCCCGCCTATGCCTATGCCTCAAGTAAATAAATATGCTAATAGCAACCGCGCGTTGTAGCAGCAAAGAGGAAGGAATTTTCTGCTGCTAAAAGAAGATAGGGAGGTTTCCAATACCAAAAGAGTGAACTTCACTAGAAAGGCTAAAGGCTATAGAAGTACATCACTAGTTTCTATAAAATGAAAGAAATGAAAAAGGCGAATCATAGTATATAGAACTCCCGGTTACTCCCATCTCCTCTTGCTTACGCATTTCCAATCAAATCATGATCCCATCTCGATCAATTTCGCATTGATCATGGCGGGCATTTCCATCCATTTCTATAGAGTAAGGGGGCAGCTCGCGGAGCTTTCTCTCCTGAGAAAGGGCTTTTTCTAGAGCGAGAGGTGAGTAAGGGGGGTTGTTGGCTAGCTCGTGCAATCAACGAAAAAAGGCTTCGCCTTAGTAAGCTAGCTTTATAAGCCAAGCAAGCCAGGTTCTCCGGGCACTACGGTAGGACGTGGATCGATCATGACGAGAATGGACTTCTTTGTAATATAATAGAAGAGTCACAGTCCAGTTCCCCGGGCTTTCTCCCTTCTTGACCAGATAATGGAGATATTCATTCCATTCAGTCGAGTAAGGGCTTGTGTGTTCCCCTCCCGGTCGGGTCGCAGGCGAAAACTGGCAAAGTTCATCATTCAGCGGCGGGGTGTTCATAGTAAAGAAGGCGTCGCCCAACGAATGGCAGATTTGGGTGGAGTCTCGCTCTATAGATAGAGGAAGAGTACGCGCGCTAGCGCGCTACGGCTTACGCAGTTGATCGGATCAGATAGCCCTTCGGGCAACCCCGACACATCAAATTCCATTCTGATCAACAACTTGGAGGTATGGCTGAGTGGCTTAAGGCATTGGTTTGCTAAATTGACATACAAGAAGATTGTATCATGGGTTCGAATCCCATTTCCTCCGGCACGGAAGTGAAACGGGCGAGCAAAATTATGTGAGAGAGAGAACCTCTTGGTGGAGTCCAGTCCCTGGACGGCTCTCGGTTATTGAGCATGGTTGAGGGATTAAGCGGCAAAGAGCTGCTCGAAAGCTTGATGAACAAGCGAAAAAGCCTATCAATTCTTTTTTTTTAGTTTAGGGTTTTTCCCTTACTGGTAAGGTAGGGCGCTATTCGATGAAGAAAACATACTTTAGTCAAGTGGTAAGGTAGTTCAGCTGGTTAGAGTAAATGACTGAAAATATCCTTGAAGAAAACATACTTTAGGAAGGTGGTTCAGGTAGCTCAGCCGGTTAGAGCAAAGGAATGAAAATCCTTGTGTCAGTGGTTCGAATCCACTTCTAAGCGGGCGAAGGGTCCAAAGGCCGGGAGCGAACCGGATTTCAAAATGAAAGTTAAAGAGTTAGCCAAAAAATGTGAGCGCTCCTGCACTATAGGCTTTTTTTGGCGTTGCCCTATCTTGCTGGAGGCAGATAAAAAAGCGGTTGATCGCTCAGATTGGTTCTCGCGTCCCTGCGCCCAAAACGACGGGCGAGTTCGGTTTGAGTGTTCATCGATCGGGTGGATCTATATGCTCCGGGGTGGTGAGACGAGGTGTAGCGCCGTCTGGTTAGCACATTTTGTTTTGGGTACATAGGGCCATAGGTTCGAATCCTGTCACCTTGATGTGACGCGAAAGATCATCAGAAATGATACAACCCCTTTCTCTTTACGATATTCCAGCCGAGAAGACTTGTAAAAGGAAGGATCAATCATGCCAGTCGTAAAAAGTAATGTTGTTCTGCAGGAGCTCCCAATTCGTCCGAATATCTTAACCCAAATTTCTAACGCACTTAATGTAATATCCCATATTTTCAGATATTATTTTTATAATTATTTGGAATTGTTTATGTGATTTTATGTGAATTTTGGTGAATTATCTGATAAGTGGAATTGATGTTTGGGTGATTAGATGTGATATTATTTGAGTATTTGAATTTTTATATGTCCAGAATAAAATATAGATAATTATGATATTTTTCTGGTAATTTTTGGACTGTTATATGATTTTATATTGATTTATGAATTATTAATTATTTTCTGAGTAATTACCAAAATTATTTTATAAAGCCGGGAATCTTCCGACTTCAACCGTTTTTGCCTTTTTACAACCCGAAACTCTTCCGAAAACTCCTTCCTAACCTAATCTGGTAATTCCGGACATTTTTCGTGTTTTGACTTTTTCGATCCGGATTACGGTTTGACCCGTGCGCGGCCCGGCGCAAGATTTTCGATACGATAGTTATTTCGGTAATCAATAAAACCCGTATTTTCGAGAGACGGTATATTTTTACATTATTTTCGTATATAGTGTTTTATAAAAAGCCCGGTTTGGATAATTATCCAATTTTGGTATTGAATCGGATCGTTATTGCAGTTACTTAGCGGCTAAGCAACTAATTTAATTATCCAAAATGATCCAAAACGATCCAGAACGATCTAATATTCCATAAATATAAATAGCCTATTTCTTATTTCGTTTATTCATTTTTAACTAGTTAAAATACCGTAAATACAGAGAAAACCCGAGAAAACCGATACGTTCCCGAGAATCAAACACACGAACGAAGGCGTTATCGAACTCCGATTCGGGCGTTCAGCATATCAAAACGAAGCTCTCGAAATCTTCTTTCTGAATCAATCATCAGTTTTTGTCCAGAGATCATGGTAATTTTCTTATTTATTTATTTATATTCGAATTATTTAATAATTAAATTATGAAAATTTGTTCTTGAGGTTGTTGATATGATTTGATGATTCCATGTTGTAGAGCATGTTTTTCTGGTCAATTATATTATACTTACAAAATAGAGTTCAATATCATGTAGTAATTAAGGTTTGATTTTCTGAAAATTACTTGAATATGTGTTCTTGGTGTTCTTGAAGAGTTCTGAAAATCAAAGTCAATTTTGAAGGTGTTATTGAACACCAAATCACAAGTATTTGTAACCGTTGTGAAGCCCTTGATCTGTTCTACCTATTTCAACTATCAAATTGTTTAAACGACTGGTAAATTTCAAATTCGTATTTTAGGGTTCTAGACCCGAATTGGGGCTTTTTGATTTTGGAGTTATTGGACGAATTTGATGATACGAATAGCTTCCAGATGTGATTTAGAATCGATTTAAATAATTATTGATATCAAACGATTCCTAGAAATACCTAGCCGAGTTCATGAAATTTTTAAAATTTTAATTCGATTTCTTGGGTTGATTCTTAATGTTATGATGTTATAATTAATTGTAAATGATTATATGTATCCTCAGCTTTATTTTGATATTTATTTCATGAATTTTGGTTAAGAAATGGATGAAATTCGAATTTGGCCGGAGAAACTTGAACTTTGGACTGATTTTGGCCGGATTTTCTGTTGCGAGTGTTGTTTGATGATGTTATGATTGGTTTTGAGTTTCTGGTAATGCGTAGAATGAATTAGGTGCAAAAACGAGCCTGAATGGTGTAGGATTGGCTTCGTTTTGGTGTTGCCGGACGTCGGCCGGACGTCGGCCGGTTTCTGGAGTTTCCCAGATTCCGGCGACGTTCTTACCACGCTGGTCACCTTCTCCACTTCTCCGGTGAACCCTTCCCCTGCTGTAACCACCATTTGATCTTGCAAACCTGAAACAATTTCCAGAAATCTGTTTCTGGATTTTCTTTTTATAAATAATTCAAAAATCATATTTTCATTTCTAAAAATTCATTTTTAATTCTTAAAATCATTATTTTAATTCCAAAATTCACTTTTAATTCAAAAATAAATCTGATTTATTTTATTAATTAATTTTAATTAGTTATTAATTATTTTAATTAATTGATTAATTTAATATTAATTGATTAATTAACTTAATTAAATATTAATTGATTTTAATTGATTTAATAATTAGATTTAATTATTTATTATTGATTTAAAAATCCCAAAAAATAGTTCGAGCTTTAAAATATTATTTTAAATTATTTTCCAAGCTCAATAATTTTTATAAAATTATTTTAGGGTTTTCGAACCCTATTATTTTATTATTAAATGATTCGGAGATTGTTTTTATTCCCAAAATGTTCAAAAATTCATATTAATTCAACCGTTCGTCCGTTTAATACGAAACGAACGCGTACAGACTCTGAAAAATATTCTGCTTTCAATAAAAATACTTTCGAGACCCAAATCCTTTTGTTTCGAAAGGTCGCTTGTCTTACAAGTTATTCTGAGTCGATTATTGATCGATAAATCATGTTATTGACCCGATTTCAGTTTTAAACATACCGAGTCGGATGTTTTGATGAACCGAGTCATATGTGGTATGAATTATGTGATACGTGGACTATGTGCTTACGTGCTATGTGAATTATATGCATATGTGGGTCAAAAGTCCTGTGATTATCTGTTATAATTAAGTGTGGGCTATCGTATGGGTAGACGATAGGCTTTTGACGCGTAGTTCGTCGAGTGATTATCGATTAGACGACTAAAGTTGTATATTTTAATTATAGATGCGGATCTCTCGAGTTGATCGGGACAAGACGTTGGATAAAGAGTAAGATGGAATGGCATTGGATGTCTGGCTTCTAGCAATCGCAGGAGCAGGATATCGGTAAAGTGTTGAAAAAGAAGACGGTGATGCTTTGAGACAGAATGTCAGAATAGATGCGTGTTTGCGAGTGTGACTAACTACTAAAACCCAAAGGCAAGTATTTCTATCATCACATATTATTCAAGTGATATTTATTTTAAATCTTATCATGCAAGTATTGCTTTCCCTATTCAGTTCAGAATAGATAAATGTTTTACATATCGCTGATTCCGTTCATGCAAGTATTCTTCTGCTATTCTATGTTCAGTATAGTTAAGTGATTTTACTTATCAAATTACTGGATTTATAAATGTTTTGGGTTTTGAGAAAAATGAGTTGGTTTTGCGAGTATTCCTGCCCAATTAAATGGGGGAATAAAAGTTTATAAGGGTGTCGAGTATTATGACCCCTCTCAATAAAACGTTTTAAGATTGGATGATCACAAATTGCGTAAGAGGCCGTGGCGGCGGTCCATTGTGAGCTATGTTTTATACAGGATATAACACCTTGCTAGGCCAATATGTGCCTTGGGTGTCCCATTTGTTTAGTTGGATATGCTTAGGCATACCGGTGTTGCTCCGCGGCTGATCACCGGCGGCAACATACCGTCGTTCGAGGATTCCAATCTAAATTATTATATTGCTTTTGATAATCATAGAATGAATGATTTATCAAGTGTTTTGGTTTTGGATAAAAGGTGAAATGCAGTTTTGATTAAATTTCTGCCTGATGTGGATATTTAGGTTGTTGTTATATATCAAATGTGGTATTATAGATGATTGATGTTGACTTCAGTATGGAATGTTGTGAGCATCAAAGTTCGTATTGATATCTAATTTGATATGACAATAAAATAAGTATTAATTTCAAGAGTTCAATTTTGAATAAAGTTTATGATTCAATCCATAATCATTGTTTCATGTTATTGTTGTTTACGATATTTCCATAAACACTGTTTTACGAGTTTTATTCTCGTCAAGATTCAAAGTATGGCTGAAGAATTTTGCTCGAAAATATCAAAAAGAGTTTTGAATACGGTGATAAACAATTATCCAATTCTTTAATAAAATTTTCTGATTCAGCAATTGTGATTTTAAATGTTCTGCGCTATTGTAGATGTCGGTTTTATATCAAAACGACCCTATATATATTATAATGATCTTGCTGAGCATTTCTTTCGCTCATACTTGCCTGTTTTTAAATTTAACCTCCAGTGAGGATTAGCTTGCGCTATTTAGCTGCGTAATTCGAGGAAGCAAAGAAGAAGCTTTTGGAAGGTGGTTGGTCCAGGGTTTGCAGACTAGTGTAAGTTTTATTGTATAAAGTTGTTTATATTATATTATATATAGTTGTATATATTATTTGGGCCTAGTATACTTCATTTCGAAGTTATACTAGTGGGTTTAATTTTGATTTGGAATTTATTGAACAGAGTTTTGAAAGAAAGTGAAAAAATTATTTGTGGAATTTGGATTTCTTGTTTCTAGAACTGTAACCTTAAAAGATCTTGGATTAGTTTGGGGTCATTTATGATAAATATCTTCCGCTGGCATTCATTTATTGATTTAACAGGTTAATTTGGATTGAGATTTCATAGTGACGACCAAATCCTCTGACCCCGGATTTGGGGGCGTTACAGGTTGGTATCAGAGCTGAGGTTATAGTAAACTAGAAACGAGAGTGTGTAGGAGTGTGTATAGCTATGTGTGGACGTTTGAGCTCGTATCGAGTTCGTGTTGGACTATCGGATATAGTACCAATAATTAAGTTAAGATAAGGCAGATTCGTTTGAGATAATTATGCTGAGCTGGATAGAACTCCGGGAGGCTGCAAACTTCTATTGTGGAATTTTCCGAGACTACGATTCGACGACGATGGAGATTATCGATATCCTTAGAACATGAAGAAGTGTCTAGAATCGGATGACGAGTCAACAGAAGAGTTCAAATAGAAGATAAATATTAAGAGCTTGGCAATACCTTCTCTTTTTATAATTTCTTTTGACTTCTCTCAGAAAGGGATATCTGTTGGAGGATATATTCCCTAACACTCATTTTCAATCATAACTGTGTTTTAAATGTGCCAGAGGTTGTCATGAAGCCTATTTTTCAGGTTTTGATAGCTCTGCTAAGTTATGATAATTTAACTTCCACTTTTCTTATTTGGTGGATAGTTTCTTGGTGATGTGACACCACTTGCTCATTTTGTGCCAGAATTTTATTCTCTGGATTTCATTTCCTTCAGAAATATCAGCTTTGAAATCTTTTCAGTTTTATTCATTTGATTTTGAATTCCTCTAATGCTCTTTTATTCTGACTGAGATGAACAACCCTAACTTTAGGGAACACAAGGTATACCTGTCTGTGTGATAGGAGTTGGATGGGACGCCATCACCTGTGTGTGTTGTGACTACAAGAAGGTTAACAACCTTTAGTAGTGTCTTAATTTGGACACGCAATACCAAGTTCATTTGATCATATTGATCTCTCAGTTATTCTTTCATTTTAACAACACTTTTTCACAAATTCAGATTATGTTCCTGTATAAAATTCTTTTCCCTTTGAAATTCCATGATTATATTATTTCAAATACTCGAAGGTATGCCAATCAAATTGAGATGAGTTATTTAGGTCATTGGAAAGTAAGATGTTGAACGAGATTACCAACATCAACAGTGGGATTGCAATGCGATTAGAATATCAGTGACGTATAACGAAGTTAATCTGTTTCTTTACTCCTCTCTTTTTCTTTCTCTCTATCTTTCTTTTCTTCTCTCTATTTTTCTTTCTTTTCTTCTTTCTCGCGATCAGTAAAAAGTGATTCTAGTGAAGAATTGGTCAAAGGGTGTGAATGGAACAGTGGTGCATAGTGAAGCTCCTGTAAGAGTTTTCTTATACAAGGAATACAAGATTTATTCGAGATTTTGGAAAATTGAGGTTATTTGGAAACGGAAATTTGTGATAAGATCCCTAGTGCTCTCTTCTGCTGATTCCGAGGACGGAATCCTTGTAAGGGGGGTAGATTGTAATATCCCATATTTTCAGATATTATTTTTATAATTATTTGGAATTGTTTATGTGATTTTATGTGAATTTTGGTGAATTATCTGATAAGTGGAATTGATGTTTGGGTGATTAGATGTGATATTATTTGAGTATTTGAATTTTTATATGTCCAGAATAAAATATAGATAATTATGATATTTTTCTGGTAATTTTTGGACTGTTATATGATTTTATATTGATTTATGAATTATTAATTATTTTTGAGTAATTACCAAAATTATTTTATAAAGCCGAGAATCTTCCGACTTCAACCGTTTTTGCCTTTTTACAACCCGAAACTCTTCCGAAAACTCCTTCCTAACCTAATCTGGTAATTCCGGACATTTTTCGTGTTTTGACTTTTTCGATCCGGATTACGGTTTGACCCGTGCGCGGCCCTACGCAAGATTTTCGATACGATAGTTATTTCGGTAATCAATAAAACCCGTATTTTCGAGAGACGGGATATTTTTACATTATTTTCGTATATAGTGTTTTATAAAAAGCCCGGTTTGGATAATTATCCAATTTTGGTATTGAATCGGATCGTTATTGCAGTTACTTAGCGGCTAAGCAACTAATTTAATGATCCAAAACGATCCAAAACGATCCAGAACGATCCAATATTCCATAAATATAAATAGTCTATTTCTTATTTCGTTTATTCATTTTTAACCAGTTAAAATACCGTAAATACAGAGAAAACCCGAGAAAACCGATACGTTCCCGAGAATCAAACACACGAACGAAGGCGTTATCGAACTCCGATTCGGGCGTTCAGCATATCAAAACGAAGCTCTCGAAATCTTCTTTCTGAATCAATCATCAGTTTTTGTCCAGAAATCATGGTAATTTTCTTATTTATTTATTTATATTCGAATTATTTAATAATTAAATTATGAAAATTTGTTCTTGAGGTTGTTGATATGATTTGATGATTCCATGTTGTAGAGCATGTTTTTCTGGTCAATTTGGTATATTATACTTCCAAAATAGAGTTCAATATCATGTAGTAATTAAGGTTTGATTTTCTGAAAATTACTTGAATATGTGTTGGTGTTCTTGAAGAGTTCTGAAAATCAAAGTCAATTTTGAAGGTGTTATTGAACACCAAATCACAAGTATTTGTAACCGTTGTGAAACCCTTGATCTGTTCTACCTATTTCAACTATCAAATCGTTTAAACGACTGGTAAATTTCAAATTCGTATTTTAGGGTTCTAGACCCGAATTGGGGCTTTTTGATTTTGTAGTTATTGGACGAATTTGATGATACGAATAGCTTCCAGATGTGATTTAGAATCGATTTAAATAATTATTGATATCAAACGATTCCTAGAAATACCTAGCCGAGTTCATGAAATTTTTAAAATTTTAATTCGATTTCTTAGGTTGATTATTAATGTTATGATGTTATAATTAATTGTAAATGATTATATGTATCCTCAGCTTTATTTTGATATGTATTTCATGAATTTTGGTTAAGAAATGGATGAAATTCGAATTTGGCCGGAGAAACTTGAACTTTGGATTGATTTTGGCCGGATTTTCTGTTGCGAGTGTTGTTTGATGATGTTATGATTGGTTTTGAGTTTCTGGTAATGCGTAGAATGAATTAGGTGCAAAAACGAGCCTGAATGGTGTAGGATTGGCTTCGTTTTGGTGTTGCCGGACGTCGGCCGGTTTCTGGAGTTTCCCAGATTCCGGCGACGTTCTTACCACGCCGGTCACCTTCTCCAGTTCTCCGGTGAACCCTTCCCCTGCTGTAACCACCGTTTGATCTTGCAAACCTGAAACAATTTCCAGAAATCTGTATCTGGATTTTCTTTTTATAAATAATTCAAAAATCATATTTTCATTTCTAAAAATTCATTTTTAATTCCTAAATTCATAATTTTAATTCCTAAATTCACTTTAAATTCAAAAATAAATCTAATTTATTTTTTTAATTAATTTTAATTAGTTCTTAATTATTTTAATTAATTGATTAATTTAATATTAATTGATTAATTAACTTAATTAATTATTAATTGATTTTAATTGATTTAATAATTAGATTTAATTATTTATTATTGATTTAAAAATCCCGAAAAATAGTTTGAGCTTTAAAATATTATTTTAAATTATTTTCCAATCTCGATAATTTTTATAAAATTATTTTAGGGTGTTCGAACCCTATTATTTTATTATTAAATGATTCGGAGATCATTTTTATTCCGAAAATGTTCAAAAATTCGTATTAAATCAACCGTTCATCCATTTAATACGAAACGAACGCGTACAGACTCTGAAAAATATTCTGCTTTCAATAAAAATACTTTCGAGACCCAAATCCTTTTGTTTCAAAAGGTCGCTTGTCTTACAAGTTATTTTGAGTCGATTATTGATCGATAAATCATGTTATTGACCCGATTTCAGTTTTAAACATACCGAGTCGGATGTTTTGATGAACCGAGTCATATGTGATATGAATTATGTGATACATGGACTATGTGCTTATGTGCTATATGAATTATATGCATATGTGGGTCAAAAGTCCTGTGATTATCTGTTATAATTAAGTGTGGGCTATCGTATGGGTAGACGATAGGCTTTTGACGCGTAGTTCGTCGAGTGATTATCGATTAGACGATTACAGTTGTATATTTTAATAATAGATGCGGATCTCTCGAGTTGATCGGGACAAGACGTTGGATAAAGAGTAAGATGGAATGGCATTGGATGTATGGCTTCTAGCAATCGCAGGAGCAGCATATCGGTAAAGTGTTGAAAAAGAAGACGGTGATGCTTTGAGACAGAATGTCAGAATAGATGCGTGTTTGCGAGTGTGACTAACTACTAAAACCCAAAGGCAAGTATTTCTATCATCACATATTGTTCAAGTGATATTTATTTTAAATCTTATAATGCAAGTATTGCTTTCCCTATTCAATTCAGAATAGATAAATGTTTTACATATCGCTGATTCCGTTCATGCAAGTATTCTTCAGCTATTCTATGTTCAGAATAGTTAAGTGATTTTACTTATCAAATTACTGGATTTATAAATGTTTTGGGTTTTGAGAAAAATGAGTTGGTTTTGCGAGTATTCCTGCCCAATTAAATGGGGGAATAAAAGTATATAAGGGTGTCGAGTATTATGACCCCTCTCAATAAAACGTTTTAAGATTGGATGATCACAAATTGCGTAAGAGGCCGTGGCGGCGGTCCAGTGTGAGCTATGTTTTATACAGGATATAACACCTTGCTAGGCCAATATGTGCCTTGGGTGTCCCATTTGTTTAGTTGGATATGCTTAGGCATACCGGTGTTGCTCCGCGGCTGATCACCGGCGGCAACATACCGTCGTTCGAGGATTCCAATCTAAATTATTATATTGCTTTTGATAATCATAGAATAAATGATTTATCAAGTGTTTTGGTTTTGGATAAAAGGTGAAATGCAGTTTTGATTAAATTTCTGCCTGATGTGGATATTTAGGTTGTTGTTATATATCAAAGGTGGTATTAGTATAGATGATTGATGTTGACTTCAGTATGGAATGTTGTGAGCATCAAAGTTCGTATTGATATCTAATTTGATATGACAGCAAAATAAGTATTAATTTCAAGAGTTCAATTTTGAATAAAGTTTATGATTCAATCCATAATCATTGTTTCATGTTATTGTTGTTTACGATATTTCCGTAAACACTATTTTATGAGTTTTATTCTCATCAAGATTCAAAGTATTGCTGAAGAATTTCGCTCAAAAATATCAAAAAGAGTTTTGAATACAGTGATAAACAATTATCCAATTCTTTAATAAAATTTTCTGATTCAGCAATTATAATTTTAAATGTTCTGCGCTATTGTAGATGTCGGTTTTATATCAAAACGACCCTATATATATTATAATGATCTTCCTGAGCATTTCTTTCGCTCATACTTGCCTGTTTTTAAATTTAACCTCTAGTGAGGATTAGCTTGCGCTATTTAGCTGCGTAATTCGAGGAAGCAAAGAAGAAGCTTTTGGAAGGTGGTTAGTCCAGGGTTTGCGGACTAGTGTAAGTTTTATTGTATAAAGTTGTTTATATTATATTATATATAGTTGTATATTTTATTTGGGCCTAGTACACTTCATTTCGAAGTTATACTAGTGGGTTTAGTTTTGAGTTGGAATTTATTGAACAGAGTTTTGAAAGAAAGTGAAAAATTTATTTGTGGAATTTAGATTTCTTGTTTCTAGAACTGTAACCTTAAAAGATCTTGGATTAGTTTGGGGTCATTTATGATAAATATCTTCCGCTGGCATTCATTTATTGATTTAACAGGTTAATTTGGATTGAGATTTCATAGTGACGACCAAATCCTCTGACCCCGGATTTTGGGGCGTTACACTTAATTTCACCATTTGTATCCCGGGTGAAATTAGTGATCCTCATACTATATCGAGGCTGTCTAATTTAAACAAATTCTTAATTATACAGAGTCATGATTTCTTTAATGGCGTCATACAACAAGACTATATAGGGAGGCTTAAGGAGAACTAAACATGACTACTACGGTTTTTCCAGAATTACTACCCGCCCATCTGAATTACATCTTGTCTCTTGAATATAAGAATTGGTATGTCGATTTTTCACATACTCTGGATATAGGCACACCACACCATGACTGGTATGTGGGGCAATTCGGTACTTTTGTCCCTTCCACTAGTGAACACCCATATTGTGAGCATTCTTTTTTATTCTACTCCTGTTGATAATTCTGGTAGCGGTTCTATCTATCATAATATTAATATTATGGCATAAGAAGAGAAAGAAGTGCGGGGAGTTGTTTGACATAATTTGGAATATGATCTTAAGAAGATAGAATGCTCTTGGTTTAAAGAAAATGAACTACTGGGGGTCTGATCCTTCCTTGTTGAAGGTAAGTAGGGCAGTTCATTTTAAAGCTGAATCCGACTCCAAAAGTGTTGGATTTTAATAATAAGAGGTTACAAGGAAATGGTAGCTCTATTAGATAATAAAGTATCACCGTCTTTATTTCCAACTAGAAATGTCTCAGCAGGTTTCACAATCCCAGACACGGCAATGAAGATGGGCAAGGCGGGGCCTGGCAGAGAGTAAAACCCCGCGCTCTCTTCCTGTCACGAGCCGGGGGGGATTCGGCGGTCCTATTAATCAATAAGGTTGCGACATGGAAGCAAACCAGGAGAGGGCCCGTAATGATCTTCTCAAAGATCACAAGGTGCTGAAGTGGCCTATGCCTATAATAAGAAAAAGCACGGCTCCTTACTTAGGCATCGTGGGGCCCGTCATAAGAATACTCTTTTGTTTTCTCTTTTTTTGGCTCCAAAATTTTTTTATAACAGGATTAGGAATTGGACGGCTATACTTTGGATTAGTCTAATAATAGCTCTTCTCTTGGCCTTTTTCTTGTCCATGGGGAATATTCAAATCCCTGATGATGTCTATGATCCCCACAACTTATACGAGAAAATAAGGGAAATCAACGACTTTATGAGGAGCCTTCGTCGACTTAGAATACCGGTTTTATTCTATGTATTTGATCTAATACGAGTTGTATCGATTTTATTGTATATGAGTTGAACCATTCTACCTCGCGACATGATAGATTTGATCCGTAGGACTTCTGGCATCTAATAAGAACTTCTCTTTAAATGGAACTGGAACATGTAGGAACGTTAAATACGGTTTTCTTGCTGCCATGCTGATAGGGAAGAAAATAAGGCCTAGGTATGTAATTAATATTGTATTAATCATATCAGAATTGGGCCAACAGCTAGGCCCATTTGAGAAGGCCCAAAACCCTGAATATTAATTAATTTCGTAATTAATTAATAAGGGATAAGTCAGCTGATTAGATGAGTCCTAGTGGAGAAATAAATTCTTGTAGATTGACCTCCAAGGAACCTGGTGGGATAAGGAATCAATTTCCTACCTCTTAGGACTCCCAAGTCCATTCTAATTATGAGACTTGCCCATCAAGTCTCCTAACCCAAGTCCAATTCAAGGACTCCCAACATCTATATAAGGGGTCTCACCCCCACCAATCAGAACTACGTTTTAGACTTAGTCCTTGGAGGACATGAAAGTCACTACGTCCTTGGTGAGCCCTCGCTGCCATAGCCCCGAGGGCAAGTGTCACCAAGAACTACGTTTTTTGGCTTGATTCTCTAATTCACAGAGATACGTAGGCATCTCGTAAAGGCAGAGTTAAGCTACAAAACACGAGAGTAGCCATTAAAGGCCTTGAGCTCCCGAACCTTTGCAATAAACACAACAATTAATATACCTTAGTTTTTATCCATAACATTTGGCGTCGTCAATGGGAATGCACAACAATAACCATGGCGAGAACACGGAGTGGCAACAGTACCCATGGAAGTACACCAGCAGCGACAACCTAAGAAATTTTGTCAACAGTAGAGATACCTCCGCATTCAACCTATGTCATCACCCAATGAGGAGCCCAGGTAGGGGCAACTGAACCTCAACCTCAAGGGACGATTCCCCCGGCTCCTCAAGGTACGAATCCCCAACTTCAACAGCTACATACACCTGTGAATTCCCGACCCGTTGGGTATGAGTATTCAACTGTTGTGACTACTAATCCCCTTTATGGGATGCCCCTTTACCCCGAGGTTGGAGGAAGCGGACATGTTGGACGGAGTGAAGCATGAGGGCGATCGCCCCCTATATACGAGGTTTGTCTCCTATCCCTGAGGATCAGGAATTTTCTGGTCCTTATACTGAGAGAGACTCCGAATCTTCGGATGATGAAATGACCCCAAGAAGGAGGCGTGCTGGCAAAGAGCCGGTGGCTGATGGTCGCCAACGTCCTAGGAGCACCCAAGGGACGAATCCCCAAGAAGTGCAGGAAAGGATCAGGGCTCACGAGGCTGAGATTCAAAGGCTGAAGCGCGACTTAGAGGTGCACCAGAACACCAGACCCCCACTACCTCCAAGGGGGAGGAATCCTCCTCCTATCATAGACCTGGATGGTCCAATACAGAGAAGGGTTGTTGTCCCAAGGGCTGATCCAAGCAATCTTCTTCCCCTTGGAGATCCTGATGATCCTACCCCACCATTCACTGAAGAGATAATGAATGCCCATATCTCAAGGAAGTTCAAGATGCCCACTATCAAAGCTTATGATGGCACAGGAGATCCTGCTAATCATGTCAGGACATTTTCCAATACACTGTTGTTGCAGCCCGTGAATGATGCTATTAAGTGTCGGGCCTTTCCTCAAACCCTGTCGGGTATGGCTCAAAGATGGTTTAGTCGTTTTCCCCCGAACTCTATTGGATCCTTCAGAGAATTAAGTCAGGCTTTTATTAAGCAGTTCATCAGCGGAAGAGTGCATGAGAAAAGTTTAGCATCCCTCATGAGCATTGTGCAGGGAGAGAAATAATCCTTGAGAGAATACCTGAATCGTTTCACAAAGGAGGCTTTAAAAGTCCCGGACCTTGATGATAAGGTAGCCATGATAACACTGCAACAGGGAACTAGGGATGAATTCTTCAAGATGTCCTTGGCCAAGCGCCCCCCCCTGAAAGCATGTTGCAGCTCCAAGATAGGGCCGGGAAGTACATCAAGGTGGAAAAGAGCATGAGGAAGACTGTAGTGAGCAACGAGCCCGCTGGAGGCAAGAAGTGGAAAACTGACCTAGAATATATCGCTAAGGACAAGTATCCTAGAACTGAGTAAAACCCTGATTCAACCCCTAAGAAGGGAGGACCTGGGCAAAAGTTCCCTGAATATGCTAAGCTGAATGCTCCTAGAAGCCGGATCTTGATGGAAATCGAGAAAGATCAAGATATTCGTTGGCCTAAACCCTTGAAGGCTGATCCTGCCAAGCTAGATAAGAGTAAGTATTGTATATTTCACAAAGATGTTGGTCATGACACCGATGAGTGTAGACAACTGAAAGATGAAATTGAGTTCCTTATTCAAAAAGGAAGGTTGAATAAATACACTGGAGAAGGAGGGGATAAGAATAATAATGGAAAAAAGAACTTTGAAGATCGTAGGAGGGACCAAGATGATCAGGGGCGGAATCCCCAACCTAGAGGGCCTGTGATAAATACAATCTTTGGAGGACCAACTGCTGCTGGATTATCCAAGAACTCTAGGAAAGCATATACTAGAGAGGTTATGCATATTGTTGGAGAAGCCCCGAAGAAGGCCAGGACAGAAGTAATATTGGCCTTTGATGATTCTGACCTAGAGGGTGTGAAATTTCCTCATGACAACCCGTTGGTCATAACACCGACAATAGGAAATAGCCCGGTCAAGAGAGTCCTCGTGGATAATGGTGCTTCGGTGGATATCTTGCTCCATGATACCTTTTTAAGGATGGGTTATAATGATTCTCAATTAACCCCGACCGATATGCCGATATATGGATTTGCGGGAGTAGAATGCCCCGTGGAAGGGATAATCAAGTTGCCAACAACCATAGGACAGGAACAGAGGCAAGCAACACAGATGTTGGACTTTGTGGTGGTGAAGGCTAGTTCAACTTACAATGCTATCATGGGGAGAATAGGGATACATGCCTTCAAGGCAGTCCCTTCTTCCTACCATTCAGTTATGAAGTTTCCCACCCGGAATGGGATTGGAGAAGAGAGAGGAGATCAAAAAATGGCTAGAAGTTGTTATGTGGCCTCTCTGAGGGCAGATCGAGTTGGGGAGCAGGTTCTGCCCATTGAAGATCTGGATGTCCGTGAGAATGATGAAAAAAGGGGGAAGCTAGCAGAAGACTTGGTTCCGATTCCTTTGGATCCCGAGGATCCTATGAAAGTGACTTTCGTTGGAGCCATACTAGAGGAGCCCCTTAGAGGAAAATTGGTGAAGTTTTTACAAGAAAATAGTGATGTGTTTGCGTGGTCGGCAGTTGATATGCTAGGCATAGACCCGGAACTGATTACTCACAAGCTGAACATGGATCCGAATCGAAAGACAGTGAAGCAAAAGAAAAGAAGTTTTGCTCCGGAGAGATAAGAAGCTATAAAACAAGAAGTAGAGAAGCTCTTAGAGACTGGTTTCATTGAGGAGATACAATTTAGGAATGGTTAGCAAACCCTGTAATGGTGAAGAAGGCCAATGGAAAATGGAGGATGTGTGTGGACTTCACCGATCTGAATGATGCATGCCCTAAGGACTGTTTTCCGTTGCCAAGGATAGATACTTTGATAGATACCACTGCTGGACATGAGATGTTGAGCTTCATGGATAGATTTAGTGGGTATAATCAAATCAAATACACAAAGACGACATCCCAAAGGTATCATTCATCACTGACTTTGGTGTTTTTTGTTATCTTGTTATGGCATTTGGTCTCAAGAATGCAGGAGCCACCTATCAAAGGTTCGTAAATAAGATTTTTAAGGATCTTATTGGCAAGACAATAGAAGTAATGTTGATTACATGTTAGTCAAGAGTCTAGTGAAGACTAACCATATAACCCATTTGAGGGAAGCTTTTGAGGTCCTGAGATACCACAAGATGATGTTAAATCCTGCGAAGTGTGCTTTCGGAGTAGGGTCTGGAAAATTTTTGGGATTGATGATCTCCAAGAGAGGAATCGAGGCCAATCCCGACAAAATAAAGACAATCCTAGATATGGAGCCACCAAAAACTATCAAAGATGTTCAAAAGCTCACTGGAAGAGTTGCTGCGTTGGGACGATTCATCTCCAAATCCGGGGACAAGTGCTTGTCGTTCTTCAAGTCATTAAAGAAGGTTAAGGATTTTGTATGGAGTGAGGAAAGCCAGAAGGCATTCGAGGAATTAAAGAAATATATACCCCAGGCCCCGTTATTGGCCAAGCCAGCTTTGAATGATGTCTTATACTTGTACTTGGCCGTTTCAGAGAATGCCTTGAGCGCTGTGTTGGTTAAGGAGGAACTGAAAATCCAAAAACCCGTATACTATGTCAGCAAAATCCTGCATGGAGCTGAGTTGAATTATTCAACTATTGAGAAGTTTGCTTTAGCCTTGGTAATGGCTTCGAGAAAGTTGCATCCTTACTTCCAGGCTCATAAGATTGAGGTGCTAACAAACCAACCCCTGAGAAATATCATTCATAGTCCCAAGGCTAGTGGGAGGTTGATCAAGTGGGAAATAGAGCTGGGAGAATTCGACATCGGGTATAAGCCACGAATGGCAATAAAAGCCCAGGTATTGGCTGACTTCGTGGTGGAATGTACCATACCCAACCAAGAAGTCAAGGGGCAGGAAGATACCATACCTCAAGACAAGGAAGTTGATGAGGGGGACAAAGAAAAGGATGATAAGGAGAAGGAGTATTGGGTCCTCTATTTTGATGGAGCATCAAAAACAAATTCAAGTGGAGCAAGCTTGGTTTTACAAAGCCCCGATGGGTTCTTGATTGAATATGCTATGAAGTTAGACTTCCCGACCACAAACAATGAGGCAGAATATGAAGCTCTGATAGCTGGTCTTGGCTTAGCAGGGACATTTAGAGTCAAGAACTTAAAAGTCTGTGGAGACTTGAAGCTGGTCATATCCCAGGTAAAGGGAGAGTTTGAGGCAAGGGATGATACGATTGCTAAGTATGTCTTCCTAGTAAGGGTTGTGATGACCCAATTCGATGAATGCTATGTTGAGCACATTCCAAGGGAGGAAAATGCTAAGGCAGATGCTTTATCAAAATTTGCTTTGTCTGAGATAGAGGAAAGTTCAGGAAGTGTATACTTCCGCGTTCTGAAGACACGGAGCATTGATGTTAAACTTGTAGCTCCTACAGGTCTGGGGACGTCATGGATAGGTCCCATTAAGACCCATATTCAAACCGGTTGGTTGCCAAATGATGCTACTGAAGCACGGAAGTTGGTTGTTCGAGCACTAAGATACTATTTGATAGATGGAATTTTATACAAAAAATCTTATGTAGTTCTCTACTTAAGATGTCTCAGGCCCGATGAGGCATGCTTGGCTCTTGAAGAAGTACATGAAGGTATATGTGGGAAACACTTAGGGGGCAGAGCACTAGCTCAAAAGATAACCCATTTAGGCTTTTATTGGCCAGAAATTATGGCTGATGCCAAAGAGTATGTGAAGAAGTGTGATCGTTGTCAGAAGCATGCACCTGTCGTTAGACAACCCCCCGAGATGCTGACCTCCATCAATTCACCCATCCCCTTTGCTATGTGGGGAATGGATATACTTGGACCTTTCCCCATGGCCACGACACAGAGGAAGTTTTTGATTTTAGCCATTGACTATTTTACTAAGTGGATTGAAGCCAAGCCTTTGGCCAAGATCACAACTAAGCAGGTTGCAAAATTCCTGTGGGAAAATATCATGTGCCGGTATGTAATTCTCCGCATCCTAGTCACTGACAATGGAACACAGTTCAACAATGAGGAATTTAAGAAGTATTGTGAGGAGAATGAAATTGTATTACGATTCACCTCTGTGGCTCACCCACAAGCCAATGGGAAAGCGGAAGTGGCAAATCGAATAATCCTGGATGGACTCAAGAAGAGGATCGAGAAATCGAGGAATAATTGGGTGGATGAAATACTCCCAATACTATGGGCCTATAGGACTACCTGTAGAGTCGCGACTGGAGCAACTCCCTTCATGCTGGCGTATGGGGCAGAAGCAGTTGTCCCTGTAGAAATATCGCACTCATCTCCCCGAGTCCAGGCTTTTAATGTTGAGGAAAATGGGGAAGGGCAAAGATGAGCTTTGGAATTAATTGATGAGGTACGGGACGAAGCACATGCAAAGATAGTGAACTATCAGAAGAAAGCTTCGTTCTATTACAACCTATGGGTTAAGGAAAGGTTCTTCAAGCGAGGAGATTTAGTCTTTAGATTCTCTTTTATAGGCGAAAAGCTCGGAATACGAGGCGTTTTAAGGCCCATACATCCAGGCCCAATTTGAGGAAAGCCCATTATGGGGAAGTTTTAGGGATATTCTAGAAGCAGTAATGGAAAATGAAGGGTAAAAAATCGACCAGAATTTTGAAGAAATAGTCCTGATCGACAAAGGGAAAAATCTTGATCGATTTTTCATTCGATTAAAAGGGTAAAAATCCACTTAGTTCGACCAGACACCTGATCGACAAAGGAAAGAACCCTGATCGATATTTCATTCGATTAGAAGGGCAAATGGTTACTTTTAATTCGATCAGAGTCCTAATCGAAAAAGGATAAAATCATGATCGAAGTTTCATGCGAACAGAAAGGTAGAAGTATGCATTAATCGATCAAAATCCTGATCGATTTTGTATAAATCCTGATCAAAGAATCCATCGATTAGAGTGGTGTATTGACAGCTAGTTCGATCAGGATCCTGATCGATTTCGATCAGGAATCCTGGTCGATTTTGGCACAAATCCTGGTCGAAATTACATCGACCAGAGAAACAGAAGGACAGCTAGTTCGATCAGGATCCTGATCGATTTCGATCAGGAATCCTGGTCGATTTTGGCACAAATCCTGGTCGAAATTCCATCGACCAGAGAAACAGAATGACAGCTAGTTCGATCAGGATCCTGATCGATTTCGATCAGGAATCCTGGTCGATTTTGGCATAAATCCTGGTCGAAATTCAATCGACCAGAGTGACAGATTGACGGTTTGTTCGATCAGGATCCCGGTCGATTTCGATCAGGATTCCTGATCGATTTGACACATCTCCTGATCGATTTTGAGCCAGAAATTGAGAATAAATCCAGAAAAAAGGATAAATTCTGAAAATTAACGAAAAATCCTAGAATTAAGGGAAAATTCCTAAAAATTAAGGAAAAATCCCAGAATTAAGAGAAAATTCCTGGAAATTAAAGAAAAATCCCAGAATTAAGGGAAAATTCCTGGAAATTAAGGAAAAATCCCAGAATTAATGGAAAAATTCATGGAAATTAAGGAAAAATCCCAGAATTAAGGGAAAATTCCTGGAAATTAAGGAAAAATCCCAGAATTAAGGGAAAATTCCTGGAAATTAAGGAAAAATCACAGAATTAAGGGAAAAATTCCTGGAAATTAAGGAAAAATCCCAGAATGAAGGGAAAATTCCTGAAAATTAAGGAAAAATCCCAGAATTAAGGGAAAATTCCTGGAAATTAAGGAAAATCCCAGAATTAAGGGAAAAATTCCTGGAAATTAAGGAAAAATCACAGAATTAAGGAAAAATTCCTGGAAATTAAGGAAAAATCCCAGAATTAAGGGAAAAATTCCTGGAAATTAAGGAAAAATCCCAGAATTAAGGGAAAATTCCTGGAAATTAAGGAAAAATCCCAGAATTAAGGGAACAATTTCTGGAAATTAAGGAAAAATCCCAGAATTAAGGGAAAATTCCTGGAAATTAAGGAAAAATCCAAGAAATTAAGGGGAAAATTCCCGGAAATTAAGATAATTCCTAAATAATAGGGATAAAAGAAAATCATTGTAAATATGTAAGTCGCTCCACACTTTACGCAAAAACGATACCCTGTAAGGGAACGAATGAACTTAACTTCTGCGAAACCTATTCACTGTTTCCCAAAAGTTGGGGGGCAAATGATAGGGAAGAAAATAAGGCCTGGGTATGTAATTAGTGTTGTATTAATCATATCATAATTGGGCCAACCGCTAGGCCCATTTGAGAAGGCCCGAAACCCTGAATATTAATTAATTTCGTAATTAATTGATAAGGGATAAGTCAGCTGATAAGATGAGTCCTAGTGGAGAAATAAATTCTTGTAGATTGACCTCCAAGGAACCTGGTGGGATAAGGAATCAACTTCCTACCTCTTAGGACTCCCAAGTCCATTCTAATTCTGAGACTTGCCCATCAAGTCTCCTAACCCAAGTTCAATTCAAGGACTCCCAACATCTATTTAAGGGGTCTCACCCCCACCAATCAGAACTACGTTTTAGACTTAGTCCTTGGAGGACTTGAAAGTCACTATGTCCTTGGTGAGCCCTCGCCGCCATAGCCCCGAGGGCAAGTGTCACCAAGAACTATGTTTTTTAGCTTGATTCTCTAATTCACAGAGATGCATAGGCATTTCGTAAAGGCAGAGTTAAGCTACGAAACACGAGAGCAGCCATTAAAGGCCTTGAGCTCCCAAACCTTTGCAATAAACACAACAATTAATATACCTTAGTTTTTATCCATAACACATGCTCGCAATAGATTTGACTGTATATGATTCTATTTAGAACGTAGGATGTGAACTTACAGTCGAGATACTACGTAACCTAGAAATAGGATAGAATGCCACCGATTGGTGGTAGTCATAGGAAGCCAGCGAGAAAGCCAAGTTTGAAAGGTTCAGTTCATTTGCTCCTTACTTAGGATTGTCCGAGGAGTTCATAGTGAAATTCTCCCTACGAAAATGATCCTTAGACTCCTCCGGCGAGCCCATATAGGCCTTATCTTGGGAGTGATCTTTCACTTAAGCCCTTGGGAGAAAGGTTACAACCCCAAACAAGTCAAGAGTCTGGCCTGAACAAAGGTATTAGATGAAAGCTGTCCCATGGATATATGCCTAGGCATCTGAGACCTTTCAAACGCATCAACCTAAATTAACATCCCGTCCTTTTGAGTTGTAAGCAATGTCCCTTCGCTTTGTAAAAGTTATTTTACTTTTATAATGGTAGGGCTTCAAAGCTTGTAGTTTAAGGGATAGGGAGAGTCAGGAATTATTAGCCTGGATTTAATAACTGAACGAAGTGAATACCTTATTTCAATTATTTTCCCTAGAATCATCAGATCCGCTGAGATGAGAGTAGTTGGCCTAGAAGGATTTCTTCTATAAGATATACCTCAAGAGAATAAGCATCTTAAAGTTCTGATCGATCAGGTCCAGCAGATAAGATAAGTAAGGCCCATCCTTAAGCATGCAATAATCGATTATGCAGCTAATCACACGGGGCGGGAATGGATTCTATAAACTAGCTCGGGTCATAGTCAGTTCAACTTCTAGTACAAAATGCTCAAGTGCGCAGAGCGCTGCACTAAGGTAAGCTTGCCGATCGAGCAATGAAGGAAGTGATAGAAGGCGATTCTGATATTTTTAAAAAAGGCAATATTAGGTATCATCACACCGGGCCCACTCTATTACTGTACCAATCTAAAATCCAAGTATCGCAAGAAGTTGAAAACCAAGGAGTGCGGAACGACTTCCCCTAACTGGATGAGATCCAAGCATCCTCGAATGCTGGTAGGAATGGCAGAACGCGTGTTCTTTGATAGCGATATAGTGGGCTCTAATCCTCTCTTTTTAGGAAGAAGCGCCCTTATCTCGTCCTTTTCCGAAGTATATTTTTTAGCTATTCCTAGATGCAAGTGGATCAAGATGAAGTGCTAAAATTGAATGAAACGCTCATGATTGCATACCCGAAACCGGGTAGTTAGGCCCGAATCCACTAAGTAATCTTGGTTGAAGAACCAATTTCCTAGAGTCCCTTATGCATCGAATTTGGTTCATCCTTGATCACAAAAAGGGCGCTCGTAATTGTTTATATAGTTTGTATTTCAATTGCCATCAAAAATTAAACTTTCATCATAGCAGGAGTGCTATAAAATCTTCAGTTGTGAGTCAAACTAAGAAATCACTAGTGAAAGTATGGGAAAAGGATTCAGAAGAAAAGAAGGAAGAAATGTTAGTTACTCCCTAAAAAAGCTATCTTTCCAAACAGAGAAGAAGATAGCAAAAGCTACCTACCGGGGCCACGCTTGCTATCCACCTTGATTAAGGCTCTCAGATTGTCATACACCACATTGCCGTCCATGGTATCCATTCTCACCATGCACTGTCTTCCAAATTATGTCTAAGTCCTTTACAGTTAATTCATTTTAGCTTAAACCTACATCCTGTTCGACCCCTGCTATTAACTGAGCAAGAAAAGGTACGTCCTGAACATGGTGCGAAGCGTCGATAAACTTATTTTCAATATCCCCTTTAAATCACATGAGGTAGTCTTGGGTTTCATCGATAATAAAGTCCTGAATCTGTTCTTTGAATTCAGGTACCTTGAGTCGATTCGTCCCACTTCCATTATTAGAACATGATGAGAAATTTACCGCCACAGAATTTATCTCCATAAAAAGAGGGGAAAATAGTTCAACTATAAGAACTAGGACCAAACCGAGAGTTAGAAAGATAGACAAAGATGGATTTGTGAATGAGAAGTAAATATTCCCTATCTTCATAGGAATGAGCGGAATAATGGCAAATTGCTCAAGTGGGCTGTGTATCATTCAGACTTTGCATTTTCTATCCCGCCTCTTGCTCTTTGAAGAAAGACTTGTGGGAAGTTGGATTTGTCCAACCAAGACAAGAAAGATATGGGAAAGATTCTTTCTTTGGAAAAGAAAGCTCTTCTAAACTCACACCTTTCTTAAGCTTAAGACTACCAAGCCCTCTCGAATGAGTTCTACTATAGAAGCTTTCAACGTGGACCCGGGGACAAATCTTTCACTCACTGAGAAGTGAAAACCTGTGACTAGATCGTCTTGAAGACGGATGCGATGGGAAGAAATGGCATTAAGGAGGGTTCCTAGCTTAACATTATTCAGCATAACAAGGCTTGCTTTTATTCAATTCTATTTCATCGACCTCCGGTCGAGTACCCTACTATTTGTCATCTTCGCCTTTAAGAATATGAATACGTTCCTGAACAAACTCGATTTGATCCTTATAGG
Source organism: Apium graveolens (assembly GCF_009905375.1). NCBI lineage: Eukaryota > Viridiplantae > Streptophyta > Magnoliopsida > Apiales > Apiaceae > Apium > Apium graveolens. Next base: position 168,124,819 of record NC_133654.1, on the reverse strand, counting down.
CCTGACGCGATTTTTTGACGTTTCGTGCCATCTCTTGCTTGGCCCAGCGAATCTCTTCGCGCTCGTTCAAAATTGTGCCCCATAGACGGTTAAGTTCACAGAATACATCAAACGGGATGCGTGAGGGTCGTCCCAGGTTCCTCTTGCGCATTCGGTTCTTCAATCTGCTCCACTTCGGGCTCAGGGGGGAGATTTAGGTCCGGCAACATATAGAGTTTACCGTCCCAAGCGAGAACAAGGCTATGACTGGCCATCATATTAGCAAATAATCGGATTCCCAAGCTTAATGCTCGAAAACAATAAGAGATTAGTTCAAGGAGTACTAAGAAGGGGGCTAATGCGAGAGGGACTCTTAAGATTGAATAGCCAAAGAGTTGTTTTGCCAATGACGGATTTATCGCCACAGACTCAATTAAAGATAAAGAACTAAAAACGTTTCCAATACCAAGGGCTGCTCCAGCTAAAGCAATTGTTGCTGCACCAGCTCCAATTAATTTCATTCCTTCTAACATGACACGTTATTTTTGTAAATTTTTCTTTTGTTTTGTCATTACACCGCGTCCACTCAGAGAATGCCTCTATTCATCGTGCTTGGGCATAAGCCCTAAGACATGGAAGAGACTACGATCCCATAAGCTTTTCTTTTTTTAATATGAGATGGCTGAATATCTCGCAATGCTTACACCTCTCGCCTCAAGATTATATACTCTAAGAGGCGCTTCACCTGAGACAATACTGTATTTGTGAGGGGTCGCATCCGGCTAGAAACACCGAACTACCTACATATCCTCTTATTTCGAAGAATCATAACCTATGTAGTTCTTTCAAGTAATAAAATAATGTGATTAAAAACCGAAGCTTTTTTGGCCGTGTGGAACATGGATTAGCGTGATGTCATTCCTACAAGTGATCCCCCATCCAGGATTGGAAGAAGTGCTATATGAGGACTTCGAGATCAAATAGAATATGTTTCTTTCCATTCCTTGTGAGCCATTTATTTCTCTGAAAAAAGAGAGAATCTTCTTAAAGAGCAGCTTGCTTTTTCTAAATTTTTTTCCACTAAGTAGGCGAAGTTACACCATTAGGATACTTCGAATAAACTGGAGTACATATAGGATACCCCAGTGTTAAAACCTTTTCTCAAGATATCTTCCAAACTATTGGGGTCCTTGCTCTGGATGTTGTTCTCCTGGTGTGAAACCAGTTGGTTCCGCAGTTTTAGAATTCTGTTGATCCCAAGTAGTCCATCTCCATCATTGCATATGGCAATATAGAAAGTAAAAAGGAAAAGGCATGACCAGAAGAATTGTGTGAAATAAGTAAATTTATCCAGTTGAGGCATCTTTCTTTCGAACAAAGTATTCCCTCCAGACAGAAAGTGAGTCCTTCATGTACGAGTAGTGAAGAAGTCTAGAGAACTTTTATTGGTTTTTGACCAACGGAAAGCATGGGAGAAGGATGTACAAACGTTGGGTTTTCCAACGAACCTAAGCACCCTTTTTCTTTATCATTCGGAAGAGCTCTTTTTTAATAAAAAATATGGCATCTCTTCTCTTATGCAATTTATGACTCCGGCAGTAAGTTAGCCGGAATAAGAGGTTTCAGTGTATCAGGGCTGCTAGGCTACTTTCTTTATTCTCTTATGAGATTGAAAGTTTTTCGGTAATTAATTCATCTGCACACCGGTTATTCCACATCACCAGTCAAGGTAGAAGGGAAGGATTATTCAATAGCTGTCGGTTACATCGTTCTTTCAAAAAGTATATTCCGAATTCCTATTCCTACTCCGCCTCCTTCTCTTTGCACTCACTCCCGTCAAGGGAGAAAAAGATGAATATGAATAGTTAACCACTAGCTCCAGTCCCAGTACCCCATCTCTCATTCCTCCATCAAACCTTCTTGTAAAGATAAAGAAAGCACCAGATGAAATAGCAATTGTCCTTTCCTCCCCCCGTAGACCTATCCGAAAGAGGAAAGAAAAAAGATCCTGGGCATTCCAGTTCTATGTCACTTCCGGTTCTCAAGCAGCAGATTCTGGGCATTCATCTGTAGTTGTTCCTATTTGTAGCTAATGCGTCGGTGTTCCTGTAGCCGGAGAAAGGTAACGGTGTCCCGTTTTAGTAACAGGCTTTACGGACAAGACAGGAGGAGAAAGCTCATCCTTGCCGATTGTAGTTTATGGCTTTCCTGGTAAATAAGAAGTGAAAGTAGCAAATGCAGCCAAGGGAGCTAATGAGCTCGTAACTTGTGTTCCTGTAGCTAAAGTTGCTCAAGTAGCCTCCTTAACAGAGTAGACCTCGCTTTCAGCTACTGTTGTGGAAAGGAGTTTAGAGAGAGAACTCGTTCTACAGCACATTCATGTCTTATTCTTCTTGGTTGAGAATACGCGATTGGTCAAACAATGGCTTATAATTGACTTCTTTGGGCGATGACAACCGCGTACTCAAAGCCGGGAGCGGAAGAAGGGACTTGAACCCTCAACCTCAGCCTTGGAAAGGCTATGCTCTACCATTACGCTATTTTCGCCAGCTACGGTAGTGGCGAAGCATTACTGAGCAATTAACGTATCACTTGATACGGACGACGCCTGTTTTTCCGCCGGACAAAAGTCTTGACCTCCGATCGAGCTACGAACACGAGCGAGTAGGTAGGAGACTAGGGGGGCTACCTTTTCAATAAATCTCCGACCGCTCAGTGCCGCTATTGGTGCGAGTTGTAAGGAGTCTTGGTCTCGGGGGCGCCATTTCATTCTCGTAACAGGAATGAGTGCACCGCAAGACCGGACAAGTTACTCCCTCACCTCGCAGCGGCGGCATTTGTCTTTTAAGTGAAGTCATTTCCTCATACAGCTCCTCTTATTCTACGAGAATCCAAACCGCAGCTCCACGAGTCTACTCGGAACCGGCCGATTCCTGAGCCATTCGTTTTCCCCTCCATGCGGCGCCTGTGGAACGAGGGACCATCCCCCGAACAATAAAAGACTTTTTCACTTATTTCGGCAATATGATGATGTATTCCCCCCAGAAAGCATACAACAATGAATTGTTGTTGCTGTAAAAATAGGAAGAATTCAAAACGTATGTCGGAATTGGATCTGAATCCTTTTTGGACCGAGCAAAGGGAGCGACTCATTGGCGAATCTATAATACAACCAAAAAATGGTTGGGAATAAAAAATGGAAATGCTGGAAAGTCAATTCAATGAATTGATAGCATCCTTAGCAATTCATGCAAAGATTGGTCGTTGGGGATCTCTAGAAAGCCCATTTTATGAGATTTCTGAGGATCAAAAGGGGCACGGATGCTTTATTTATCACCAGGTAAAGATAAATACTATATGGTAGCGGCGGGAAATCCTTTGACCTTGAATCAAGGTCTTCAGGAAGAATAGGTTGTTCCAGTTCGATATCGTCAAGAATTAAAAGTGGAGTCAGATAGAATCTTAGGCATACGGTTACCGACCCGAGCTGAACCATTTAGGTTCATTACAGCTAGGCGCTGCTTCCTCAATTCACAATCCGACTTCACTCTGAAAGACGAATAATTTCTTATAGAACATCCTCCATACGATATTAGAAGTAAATTCATTTTCATTGTTTTCATTGCAACTGAAATTATGATCACCTCAACTCCTCGATGCTTTCTTTCTTCGACGTGAGGTGCTATCCCTTTACTAAAAGCAAGTAATGAATAAAAACAGGAGTAGGTTGTAATAAGAACGGAATTGATTGCACGCACCAGATCACCTCAACTTATAAGTTCTGCTTCGGGGAGACTTTTGTTCAAATGCCATAATAAATTGAACAAAGCCATAACTATAGATCAGGGATCAGAATGTAAGTACTTGTAACAATAGTCACCTCCTTCCACAAGTCGAGATAGGGCTCTCTGAGATAGGCTACCATCAAAAGAGCGTAGAACTCAGCTAAAACATTAACGAGAACATAGACTATAACACAATACTCACTTAGCGACTGAACATCTGCTTTCTTTCTTGGAATCACGAGTTTGCAATCGAGAGGGAGCTTGCAAAGCTGCTCAATCATAGAGAGGCAAGAAGGGGGAATAAAATAATGTAGGCTATAGTGACGCTAGGGCCTAGTCGGCTTCAACCATCAAAGCAATTATGACTCTATTCTATTAGCCATAGGCGTAGGAATGGCGTGCTGAGAGAAGACCCTACTTACTAATTCGTTATGCATGGATGCCAGGAAGAGCTAACTGCTTTCTTTGGGATCAGCGCTTAGGGTACAATCTATTTCTTAGAATTCGAACAACCGAGTTTATTAATAAAGAGAAATTGGGGACATAGTCAACCTCCTGCTATAAGAGTGATTCCCTGGGACCGGAAAGGGAAAGATTCAATCTTGAAAGACTAAGCCCTCGGCTAGCAAGATCAGGAGGTTTATTGTCCTCTTAAGAAGGAATACCCCACTTCTAGGGTCAGCTTCGATCACGAGGAGAGAAGAGCGGACCATTGAAAGTCTCAATTCCTATCCGTCTAAGGAAATTTCAAATCCAATGATTTATTTACCTACGAATCTGCTATTACGCAACTCAACCCTTCTCTGCTGTTGGATGCGCAAAATAACCTATTCCCCTTTCCAACGACTCGGTGGCCTTTGACACATTACACCTGGTTGCACGTAATCTTGACTTTCGCCTTTCACTCGTGCAGTTGGACTGACTAGTGACTTTGAACCTTAAGACCGAGCCCTTACTCACACATTTCGGTTCATTGCAAGGAAAGGCTAAAAAAAAGGCAGCTTGAAATACCAGCCAGCCTCCACTCTTTGCCGATGCTCATTTTATAGAGTGACACCGGACAATTTGATCTTGCCTCATCGCCTGAAGAAGCTTGCGGTACGGGATCAAGAAACTAACCCAACGGATTCGTACTCTTTTTATCTTTTCCGATCCTTGGTGGTGAACCCTCCTCTGGGTCCGCCCGTACCAGCTAACTCGCTTTCCTCCTAAAGAATTGAAGGGTCAAAAGGGCCTACCTGTGCATTTTGCTGACTCTCTATTGACTGCCCCTAACCCCTAAAAAGAAGAAAATTGTTCAGTCCTGGCAAGGGATAGGCCTCTATCCAGATGAGAGATTGAAGAAGAAAGCGATGTGTGCCCCGCCTTTCCTCGAAAGGTAATCGCAACGGGCTTTCATGAATCTCATTTGCAAAGTAGAGCCCATTATAGTGAATAAAGTGAAAGTAAAGGTGCGGAGCCTAAAGAAGTGGGTAGGGGTCAAATTTCCTCTAAACGAGAGTCAGCCAAAGATGAGACAATTCGTTCATCCTTCAGTTCAAAGCACCAACAGGATTGGCTATGACAAACGTAAACCATTTCCTGACTTCCAAACAAAGTTTGAACGTTCTCTAATAAAATCCCAAGTCTACCCGAAGACTTTTTGGTTGAGTTTTAAATTGTCGGCCTGAAGGACGAGAGTTAAGGAGGAGTACTGCTGCTTAGGCCTACCACCTTCATGCAAGCATTTGAGCTTGTGCAATTAAAGGAGGAGAATAGCCAATGACCGAGCTTGAGTTGGAAATAAAGAGAATATTTGAAAGAAATAGATTCTTCCTTTTATCTTCGCAGAAGGCCAGATTGATGCAACTTATCAATCCTTGTGGGAGCAACTACGGTAGTCCCTATGTGATGGCTTTAATACGCCCTCCCTCTTATAAATTATAAGGATAAATGCCCATACTATTGAACTATAGCCCACTTTACGAGATGAACTCAACAGAGAAGAGGGGAGGAAACTAAATAAATAGCATAGATAAGGAAGTGGCTATTCTTTTCCATTACTCCGCTGTGCTCGAATAAGCTCTTTGCGCAAGAAAGGGATATGAGATAGATGAAAGGAATATGTCCTAAGTCCAATCATGTATTAGGATTTAGGAATTACTTTTATGTAATCTGTTTTGATTTCATTGATTTTAATAAAGACTTGTTTTGTTTTTATTACGGGCTCTATCTATTTAAGTGTTTAAATAAGATATACCATAGTTTAGAGTAAAGCTTTTTATGGATTATGATGAGATCATAATAGTGAGACCTAAAAAGATGATAACTCTAAACTTAAATAGTTCCTGATCATAGGATTACTAACTGGTAATTAATAATCAGCAAAGATCGGTACATACGATGCTTGCTTCATTATGAAGGATGTCTGTTCTCATAGACATTTGTGTGGTGACACTATAGCTAGTATGTAGGTGCTTATTATAGAATAAGTTCACTGAACATGACTCGCACAGCTGAACAACTGATGGAGTTCACTCACGTGTCAGCAGTTGTTCACATAGTGATAGTTGTACAAGTATCCTTAGATTTGAGGTCATCATAGTCATCTTGTGTACACTGAACTATGCTTTGGTTTAGTTCTTAGTCTCCAGGGACAATTATTAGGGCTCTTCTGGGTATAGGAATTTGTACACGAAGATAGTGTATGATCAATAAAGGATCTACCCCTTCCAGTGAAGGAAGCGAATGTTCAAGGCTGATCCACTTATGCTAGTTCAGGAATCTCTGGCCAGAGTAAATGAAATTAGAAAGGAGTTTCTAATTTGCATAGAACTACGCATAGTAAATGGTAAGCAAGTGATTAAATTTGATAGGCTTGACGCGAGATCCATGCCTTGTATTTAATCGGGACATTATAGGGTAGAAGGAGTTTATTGTACGGTAACTATTCACTGAATAGGTTCTTGGTATTCTAAGCAGTGAATTCATATTATCCGGATAGTCGCGATATGCTGAGAAGTATCCCTCACGATGTAGAATAAATGTGATTAATTAATTAATCATATTTAATAAATGAGAGAATTTATATAAATAATGATAAAATAGTTTTATTATTATTTATTTCTACTACCGGGTTAATATTGAACCTACAGGGTCACACCATAAAAAGAGAATGATTTTATGGTGGAGGAATTAATTAATAATGGCTAATAATTATTTATTTGTGAAATAAATAATTAATTGGCAAATTTAATAATTGATTTAATGAGATTTAATTGATTATAAATTAATTAAGAAAAGTTCTTAATATTATTAATTAAGGATTTAATTTTTGGAAATTAAATCAAGAGAGAGAATTATTTCTAAAGTGTTTAGAAAAAGGATTAATAATTAAAAGGTGTTTTAATTATTAATGAGAATAATAAATGGGATAATAATAATAATATTTATGGGAAAATTTCAGCTGAAAATTTTGCCTATAAATACACTATTATAGACCCTATTTTTATTCTAACCCAAAAACCCAAAAGTTTTAGAAAACCAAATTCTCTCCACCTCCTCCTCCTCCTAAAAGTCGTTTTCTTGGTGGATACCGGTGGAGTGGTTCACACTTGAGGAGCAACTGCTAAGGATCTCTGATCGTTGTCTCCGAATTATTTTTAAAGGTTAGATTCGATCCCTCGAATTTTTATTCACGATTTATATGCTTTTATTTGGATTTTATATGTGTAAAAGTGTTTTTTCACGTCCCGCTGCGTTAAAAATCCAACAATGGTATCAGATCATAGGTTGTATGCATATAGATCTTTGGTAAAAATTTCAGAATTTTATGTGCTTGTATGAATTAATTATGATTTTTACAAGTTATATTATGGATTAATTTTGTCTGATGAGAAATCGTTTCTCAGAATAATTTTGAATGTTGATCTGGGTTCTACAAGTGTTCTAGATCGTCTGGGTATTTTTTTCATAATTTTAGGATGTATAGATTTTTTATTATGAATTTTTGAAGTTCTTATAATTAAAATTCGTAATTAAATAAGTAAATATATGTATATATAGTATATATATATATATATATTTGTATATACATCTACTGCATCTGCTGATGCTGCTGCACGGACAAAGAAAAGGACAGAGTTGACAGCACAATACGGCGGCACGGTTTCCGAGAAAGAAAAAGACGCTGCTGCTGCAGAAAAACAAAAAATAAATAAAAAATTAGGGTGTCGCGCATTCCGGGAATGCGTTACACCCCTGTGACGCATTCACGGAATGCGTTACACCTTTTAAATGGCTTAAAAGGCTGTAACGCATCACCGGAATGCGTTACAGGGCTTGTAACGCGTTCCTGAAATGCGTTACAGCCCGTCTGTTAATTTTAAAATTGATTTTCTGGGAGTTTCGTAACTCCGTTTTAGGCGTGCAATAAACCGTTGGATTCGTTTTTCTGAGACGGATCTAATGGAGTGATCAATTTTAGTTTATATAAAAGTTTTGAACTATTTATATTTCCATGAAGTGTTTTAAAGCTGTTTTTGACTATTTTTAATTGCTTTTAAATGCTTCACGTGATACATAGAGATGTATAATGCTTAGACTAATATGCTAGACGTTGTAACATGCCTACCTTGATGTTTATTCATGTTTATATATGTGATATATGCTTAGTTTATCATGTGATGATAGATTTAGGTGAACTTAAATGAACATAAGGCGTTTGTTAGACAACCTAGTATAGTGAAATTGTTTCATAACCTTAATAACAATATTATGAATACAATCATGAGATTCTTGTGTTTGTGAAACACATAATTGAATATGAATTTTCGATATGAGAGAAAGGATGATTCTGTCAACAACAGATTTCTATCTGTAAGAAAATGGTTATTAAGTGACGCCTCTTGACAATGCTCCACCCGATCTGGGAATCGTCTGATTATTGATTATTGATTTGAAATATTTAATTTAAAAGGAAGAATCTCTTTATAATATGATTATGATTGTAATGTAATATAATCCCTCTAAAATTAAATAATATCAAGTAGTAATTGGCCAATGATACAACGTGCTTGTGTCGGTCATAGCCTTCCAACATGATAGAAAAGTAGTTCTTATTTTTGAATCATTGTCGGTTCGTGCTACAGCCGAGGGCTTTGATTTCGAAATAAGAAATACTTGTCTATTACATAGAGATGTGTACATTGAATAAGAATCTAAAGGTCGGTATGTGCTACAGCCGTGGGCCTTTGGGGACTAATTCAACTGTACGGAATGTTGGGTTAGACTTGACTTAGAATATTGAGTTTGTCGTGCCACAGCCGAGACTCAATTATTCAAGAGGTTAAAGTTTGATTAGGGAATAACATAAGATATAATTGACAAGAGTTGTCTGCCTATTGAACATTGCATGGCGGTTCGTGCTACAGCCGGGGTTGTGTAATGGAATGTAGGATCCCTATTCCCACTAGCATTATGAATGCTTAATTTTTCACGTAGAGGGTTGAATAAATTAGATAAACTAGTGGGAGCCACTTATGAATAAAGACCCGATTCATATAGTGTTTTAAAATGAAATCGAATATTTGCTAAGTGTTGTTATGTGTTTATCATTTACAGATTTACAATATACATTATGTCTTCTGCACTATCACTCAGGAGCATACTGGATGCTCACAAATTGACTGGTCCTAATTATGCTGACTGGCTTCGAAACTTGAGAATTGTTCTCAGGATTGAGAAGCTGGAATACGTGATTGACTCACCTAAGCCTACTGAACCTGCTAGTGATGCACATAATGATGAACACGTTGTGTATCGTAAGTGGATAGATGATGCAAATGTTGCTCAATGCATCATGCTAGCTTCCATGAACATTGAGCTACAGAAGCAACATGAGCATATGGATGCTCACACTATCCTCATGCATCTACAAGAGTTGTATGATGTGGCGGGGAGGACAGCTCGATATGAGATTTCGAAGGAGCTGTTCGGTTGTAGGATGTCTGAGGGATCATCTGTGAATGACCATGTACTTAAGATGATCAATTTGATTGAACGTCTTGGACAACTTGGTTTTGCCATGGATGGGGAGCTGAGCCAAGACTTGGTCTTGCAATCGCTTCCGAGTTCGTTCTCGCAGTTTGTTGTGAACTTTCACATGAATAAGTTGGATGTCAGCCTGCCTGAACTCCACAACATGTTGAAGACTGCGGAATCGAATTTTCCCCCTAAGAAGAGTTATGTTCTTCTAATTGGTGAAGGTTCCAATCCTAAGAAAAGGAAGAGGAACTCTTCCAAGAAGAAGAAAGTAGGTGAGAAAACGTCGGTCCCACCAAAAGCTGAAGACCCCAAGAGCAAAGTTGTTTGCTTTCACTGTAACAAGGTGGGCCACTGGAAGAGGAACTGCAAGGTTTACCTTGCAGAATTGAAGAAGAAGAAGGGTAGTGAGACTACCGCTTCTGATTCAGGTATGTTCATGATAGAAGTGAATATGTCATTAAATCAAATTTCTACTTGGGTATTTGATACCGCATGTGGTTCTCAAATCTGCAATTTGTTGCAGGGACCAAGGAGAAGTAGGACTCTTGAGGAAGAGGAGGTGATTCTACCGAGGGAAATGGAGCAAGAGTTGCTGCTGAAGATGTAGAATCATTTGATTTTCATATGCCTACGGGCAAGACTATTGTTTTAAATAATTGTTATTTTGTTCCCTCGATTGTGAGGAATATTATTCCCATGTTAGACTTGGGTGGATTTTTCATTTATTATTGAGAATAATGAATGTTCTATTCTTAGAGATAATATTCTTTATGGACGTGGTACTTTAAATAATGGTCTGTATATATGTGACATAATTTACTTCAGATTGAACAAACTAATAAAAGAAAAGGGATGATGAAAATCTCACTTTATAGTGGCACTGCAGTCTCCATTTAGTGGACATGGAGAGAGGGCTGCAGATTTGCTAGGAATGGTACACACAGTTGTATGTGGACCAATGTCTAAGCAAGCCATGGGTGGATTTTCATACTTCATTACTTTAATAGATGATAGATCTAGATTCAGATTTGTGTTTGATGAAACACAAGTCTGAAGCCTTTGAAAAGTTCAAAGAGTATAAGTATGAAGTGGAGAAACAAACCAAACATAGTATTATAATTCTTCGATTAGATCGAGGTGGTGAATACTTGAATGGAGAGTTTCTTGATTATCTCAAAGTAAATGGTATAGTCTCCCAGTAGACGCCTCCAGATTGGTATCTGAAAGGAGAAATCGAACTTTGTTAGACATAGTTCGGTCCATGATGAGCTATGCAAATCTTCCAGTATTCCTATGGGGTTATGTATTGAAAACCTCAGCATATTTACTGAATAAGGTGCCTTCCAAAATATGTTCCTCAAACTTCGTATGAGATATGCAAAGAAAGGAAACCGAGTCTTAAACACGTTAAGATTTGGGGATGTCCAGCTTATGTCAAGTAAGTTGACCCAGATAAGCTGGAATATCGATCCGTAAAATGTAGTTTTGTGGGATATCCTAAAGAGACTTTAGGGTATTACTTTTACACCGATCATCGGGTGTTTGTCTCCAGACATGCTACCTTCTTGGAAAAGGAGTTTATCCTTGAAGGAAATAGTGGGAGCAAAATTGAACTTGATGAAGTTCAAGAAGCATAAACTACGATGGATCAGGTGGAAACACCTGTTCTGACTGAACAACCTTTTGTGGAACAGCCCATTTATAGATCAGGGAGAGTGTCTCGCTAACCTGAGAGGTAATATGGCCTTGTCATTGAGAATGACAATGAGTTGTCGATCATTGATATGACGACCCTGTGAACTATAATGAGGCTATGAGTAGTGTTGACTCAGAGAAATGGCATAGTGCCATGAAATCCAGAATGGAATCTATGTTGATAGGGATAAATAAATTATGATTATATAATTAAATACTGCATTAATTGTATAAGCTGTGGGCTGCTAGGCCCAATAAAAAGATATATGATACCTAGACCAGAAAGGTTAAGCCTGATAGACCAGATCAGGCCTGATGGAATAAAAAAGGCCCAAAAGCCCTGATTATTAATTAATTTCGTAATTAATTAATAAGGGAAAAATCAGATGTTGAGAAGAGTCCCGATAAGGATATAAATCCTTAGAGATTAGCCTCAAGGGGACCTAAAAGGATAAGGAATCAGTTTCCTACTATCTAGGACTCCAAAGACCATTCTAATTATGAGACTTTCCCACCAAGTCTCCTATATCAAGTCCAATTCAAGGACTCCCAACATCTATATAAGGGGCCTCACCCCACAAATCAGAACTATGTTTTTTGGCTTGATTCTCTAATTCACAGAGATACGTAGGCATCTCGTAAAGGCAGATCGAGCCACGAAACACGAGAGCAGCCATTAAAGGCCTTGAGCTCCCGAATCTTAGTAATAAATACAGCAAATAATAACCTTAGTTTTTTATCCATAACATTTGGCGCCGACTGTGGGGATGAATCGTCCTAGCGCAACAACCCTTCCTGTAAGCTTCTGAACATCCTTAACAGTTTTTGGTGGTTCCATGTCCATGATCGCCTTTATTTTATCCGGGTTAGCCTCAATTCCCCTCTTTGAGACCATCAGTCCCAAGAATTTTCCAGATCCTACTCCGAAAGCACACTTCGTAGGATTCAACATCATCTTGTGGTACCTCAGGATCTCAAAAGCTTCCCTTAAATGGGCTATATGATCAGTCTTTACTAGACTCTTGACTAACATGTCATCAACATAGACTTCCATAGTCTTACCAATAAGATCCTTAAAAATTCTATTCACCAACCTTTGATAGGTGGCTCCTGCATTCTTGAGACCAAACGCCATAACAAGATAACAATAAACACCAAAGTCAGTGATAAATGATACCTTTGGAATGTCATCCTTATGCATTTTGATCTGGTTGTATCCGCTAAACCCATCCATGAAACTCAGCATCTCATGTCCAGCGGTGGCATCAATCAAAGTATCAATTCTAGGCAGCGGAAAACAGTCTTTGGGGCATGCATCATTCAGATCAGTGAAGTCTATACACATCCTCCACTTTCCATTAGCCTTCTTCACCATTACAGGGTTTGCTAACCACTCCGGAAATTGAATCTCCTCAATGAAACCAGCTTCTAAGAGCTTTTCCACTTCCTGCCTTATAGCCTCTTGTCTTTCCGGGGCAAAATTTCTTTTCTTTTGTTTTACTGTCTTCCGGCTTGGATCCACGTTTAGCTTGTGAGTAATTAACTCCGGGTCTATGCCTGGCATATCAGCTGCTGACCATGCAAACACATCACTATTTTCTTGCAAAAATTTCACTAACTTCCCTCTAAGGGGCTCCTCTAATGTGGCTCCAATGAAAGTCATCCTCTCAGGATTCTTGGGATCTAAAGGAACCGAAACCAATTCTTCTGCTGGCCTTCCTCTATTCTCATCATTTTCTCGAACATCCATATCTTCAATAGGAAGAATCTGCCCCCCGACTCCATCTGCCCTCAAAGAGGCCACATAACAGCTTCTAGCCATTTTTTGATCTCCCCTCTCTTCTCCAATCCCGTTTCGGGTGGGAAACTTCATGACTGAATGGTAGGAAGAGGGGACTGCCTTGAAGGCATGTATCCCTGTTCTCCCCATGATAGCATTATAAGTTGAACTAGCCTTTACCACTACGAAATCCAGCATCTGCGTTGCTTGCCTTGGCTCCGTACCTATGGTGGTTGGCAACTTGATTATCCCTTCCACAGGACATTCTACTCCAGCAAATCCATATATCGGCATGTCGGTTGGTGTTAACTGGGAGTCATTATACCCCATCCTTAGAAAGGTGTCATGGAGCAAGATATCCACAGAAGCACCATTATCCACAAGGACCCTCTTAACCGGGCTATTTCCTATTATCGGCGTTATGACCAGCGGGTCGTCATGGGGAAACTTCACACCCTCTAGGTCAGAATCATCAAAAGCCAATGTTACTTCTGTCCTGGCCCTCTTCGGGGCTTCTCCAATAATATGCATAACCTCTCTAGTATATGCCTTTCTGGAATTTTTGGACAATCCAGCAGCAGTTGGACCTCCAAAGATCGTGTTTATCACAGGCCCTCGAGGTCTCGGCCCTCCATAAATGGTGTTTATAACTGGTCCTCTAGGTTGGGGATTCCGCCCCTGATCATCTTGGTCCCTCCTACGATCTTCAAAGTTCTTCCTTCCATTATTATTTCTGTCTCCTCCATCTCCAGTATACTTGTTCAATCTTCCTTTTCGAATCAAAAACTCAATTTCATCTTTCAACTGTCTACACTCATCGGTGTCATGGCCAACATCTTTGTGAAACCTGCAATACTTGCCCTTATCTAGCTTGGCGGGATCAGCCTTCAAGGGCTTAGGCCAGCGAATATCTCTGTCTTTCTCAATCTCCATCAAAATCTGACTTCTGGGAGCATTCAGCTTAGCGTATTCGGTGAACTTTTGCCCAGGTCCTCCCTTCTTGGGGGTTGAATCAGGGTTTTGTTCGGTTTTAGGATACTTATCCTTAGCGATATACTCCAGATCAGTTTTCCGCTTCTTGCCTCCAGTGGGCTCATTACTTACTACGGTCTTCCTCATGCTTTCTTCAACCTTGATATACTTCCCTGCCCTCTCTTGGAGCTGCAACATATTTTCAGGGGGACGTTTGGCCAAGGACATCTTGAAAAACTCATCCCTAGTTCCTTGTTGCAGTGCTATCATAGCTACCTTATCATCAAGGTCTGGGACTTTTAAAGCCTCCTTTGTAAAACGATTCAGGTAATCTCTCAAGGATTCCTTAGCTTCTTGCACAATACTCATAAGAGATGCTGAACTTTTCTCATGGACTTTTCCACTGATGAACTGCTTAATAAAAGCCTGACTTAACTCTCTGAACGATCCAATAGAGTTTGGGGGCAAGCGACTGTACCATCTTTGAGCCATACCTGACAGGGTTTGAGGGAAGGCCCGACACTTTATAGCATCATTCACGGGTTGCAGCAACAGTGCATTAGAGAATGTCCTAACATGATTAGCGGGGTCTCCCGTGCCATCATAGGCTTTGATAGTGGGCATCTTGAATTTCCTTGAGATATGGGCATTCATTATCTCTTCTGTGAAGGGTGGAGTTGGATCATCAGGATCTCCAAGGGGAAGAAGATTGCTTGGATCAGTTCTTGGGACAGCAGCCCTTCTTCTTACTGGACCATCCAGGTCTATGATAGGAGGAGGATTTCTCCCCCTAGGAGGTATGTGGGTTCTGGTGGCTTGGTGAGCCTCCAAGTCACGCCTCAGCCTTTGGATTTCAGCCTCATGAGCCCTGATTTTTTCCTGCACTTCTTGGGGATTCGCCCCTGGGGTGCTTTGGGGGCGTTGCCTTCCATCGGCCATTGGCTCTTTTCCAGGACGCCTCCTTCTCGGGGCCACTTCATCATCCGAAGATTCGGAGTCTCTCTCAGTGTATGGACCAGAAAATTCCCGATCCTCAGGGATAGGATCCAAACCTCGTATATAGGGGGGCGACCGCCCTCGTGCTTCACTTCGCCCAGCATATCCGCTTCCTCCAACCTCAGGGTGAAGGGGCATCCCATAAGGGGGGTTAGTAGTAACAACAGTTGAATATTCATACCCGACGGGTCGAGAATTCACAGGTATATGTACTTGTTGAACTTGAGGATTCGTACCTTGAATAGTCGGGGGAGTTGTCCCTTGTGGCTGAGGTTGAGTTGCCCCTGTCTGGGCTTCCCCCTAAGTAGATGCATAAGTTGAATGGGGAGGAACCTCCACGGTTGATGAAATCACCTGGGTTGTCTCTGATGGTGTTCCTTCCTCTAGAGTTCCAATTGTTCTCCGTGTTCTCGCCATGGTTGTTGTTGCTTTCCCACAGACGGCGCCAAATGTTATGGATTAAAAACTAATATATATAATTGCTGTATTTATTACTAAGATTCGGGAGCTCAAGGCCTTTAATGGCTGCTCTCGTGTTTCGTGGCTCGATCTGCCTTTACGAGATGCCTACGTATCTCTGTGAATTAGAGAATCAAGCCAACAAACGTCGTTCTGATTTGTGGGGTGAGTCCCCTTATATAGATGTGGAAGTCCTTGAATTGGACTTGGTATAGGAGACTTGGTGGACAAGCCTCTGAATTAGGATAGACTTAGGAGTCCTAGGAAGTAGGAAGCTGATTCCTTATCCTTTTAGGTCCCCTTGAGGCTAATCTATAAGGATTTATATCCTTATCGGGACTCTTCCCAATAGCTGATTTTTCCCTTATTAATTAATTACGAAATTAATTAATAATTAGAGCTTTTGGGCCTTTTTTATTCCATCAGGCCTGATCTGGTCCATCAGGCTTAACCTTTCTGGTCTGAGTATTATACATCTTATTATTGGGCCTAGCAGCCCATTAATTATAAAATCAGGACTTATTTATCCCTATCAACGGGTGAAAGGCCGCGTTCTACCAGGACGGTCTCTCGGATAAGGTCCCAAGAATGGGAAGTACCGTTGTCTTGCGTAAGGAGGTTGAAACCTCTAGCCTCCTCCTCAGACAAAGTTATGTCATTTGGGCTCCCGTCCACGGCCAGCCCAAAGGATGATCGAAACAGGGAGCCCCAATCTCCACCTTCCCAAATAACAAACAAAAAATCTTTCTTCCACCCCAAGTTGTTGTCAGGGATGGACTTCCCATTCACGATATGGGGGATAGTGGGGCGCTGGTTGATAGAAACCCAACCCGGACTTTTATCAGGGCTGTTTTTGAACTGAAAAATCTTCCTGAAGATAGCAACAGATGTGGGGACGTTGTGCTTGGCGCATTGCGACAGATAGCACAAAATCAACCTCCAGGAATTAGGGGGAAGTTGGCAAGGGCTGATGCCCACATCAGCCAGTAGCAAAGGAATGAATGGATGAAAAGGGAGTCTAATACCTGCCCTTAGAGTATCCCTATGGACGCATAGCGCGTCCTTCTTCCACTGACAGGCCCTGTCGGCCGGACCCGCAAGAACCAGCTTAAAAGGCTCCTTGATTTTGAAGCAGCCGCTCAACTTTTCCAGCTCCTTGGGATCCCGTAAAGCACTAATATGATCGTGCACGTCCAGATGCGCATCAGACGGGTACTCGTCCCCTCGAGTGTTGATCATGTCGATTAAGGAAGTATACCTCGATCGAATAGGAAAATTGTTGGACTTTCTAGCCACGTTCATCTTGGCCAAGCGAGTCATTCTTTTGTCAGCCATCTGAAAAAAGTAAGGGGCACGTAAATAGGCTATCTTAAAATGGCACACAATGGAAAAATAGACACGAAAAGCAAAGGGAGGAATCTTACCTGAAGAAGCGCTCCTGAAAAAGGCTTTGAGCTCCGACTTGCTGTTATTCCTCTGAGAATCTTAGCAGGAAGATAAAGAAGAAAACTAAGAAATGAGAAAGTGAGGAGTAATAGCCTTTCCTCATTCCTTTATATAAGAGGAAAAGGAAGTTGAAGGGACGAAAAGCCCATTGAGAACAAAAGCCCATAGGAAAAAGCCCAGAAAAAAGAATATTCCAGAATATTCCTAGGAATTCTAGAGCATTCTAAACAGGGTGTATTAAGCCCAGATCAATAAAAGAGGCCCAATAAGATTTGAAAAGGCCCAATAAGATTTGAAAAGGCCCAATTAGATTTGAAAAGGCCCAATAAAAGAGGCCCAATAAGATTTGAAAAAGCCCAATAATAGAGGCTCAGTAAAATTTAATAAGGCCCAACAAAAAAGGCCAGGCCCAAATCCAATTAGGATTTGGAAAATACAATACCCTAAATTAAAACTAAATAAAGAAGGCTAGTGGAAGACCAGGAACCAGGTCGAAATCCAGGTCGTGAATCCTGCCCGAAATCTTTCGAGCAGACACCCGAAAATAACGGGTAAAAAAGACCAGAATCCAGGTCGAATTCCAGGTCGTGAATCCTGCCTGAAATCTTTCGAGCAGACACCCGAAAATAGCTGGAATAACGGGACTGAATTGAGGTCGAAGCTTCGACCAGGAATGAGGTCGAATAAACCAAGCATCTTTCAAAAAATGAGGAATAAAAACCCAGGTCGAAGTTCGACTAGGATCCTGGTCGAATTCCAGGTTGTGGATCCTAGTCGAAATCCTTCGACCAGGAAGCAAGAAAACCAAAGAATTTTTGAACAGGATTCAGGTCGAAATATCGACTAGAATCCTAGTCGAAATCCTAGTCGATAGGCTCATGACAAGAAGCTAAAAAAAAGGTGGAATTTTCGACCTAGATCCAGGTCGAATTTTCGACTAGGATCCTGGTCGAATTCCAGGTCCTAGATCCAGGTCGAAATTTTGACTAGGATCCTGGTCGAATTCCAGGTCGTGGATCCTAGTCGAATTCCTTCGACCAGGATGGCAAGGCTAACCCCTATTTTCGACTAGGATCCAGGTCGAAATTTCGACTAGGATCCTGGTCGAAAAAGGGCTGGAAATCTGAAAAATAGGGAAAATTCCAGAAAAATAGGGAAAATTCCAGAAAATTAGGGAAAAATCCCAGAAAATTAGGGAAAATCCCAGAAAATTAGGGAAAAATCCCGGAAATTAGGGAAAATCCCAGAAAATTAGGGAAAATCCCAGAAAATTAGGGAAAAATCCCAGAAAATTAGGGAAAATCCCAAAAAATTAGGGAAAAATCCCGAAAATTAGGGAAAATCCCAGAAAATTAGGGAAAATCCCATAAAATTAGGGAAAAATCCCAGAAAATTAGGGAAAATCCCAGAAAATAAGGGAAAAATCCCAGAAATAAGGGAAAAATTCCTGGAAATTAAGATAATTCCTGAATAAAAGGAAAAAATCATTGTAAATGTGTAGGTCGCTCCACACTTTACGGAAAAACGAAACCCTGTAAGGGAACGAATGGACTTAACTTCTGCGAAACCTAATCAATGTTTCCCAAAAGTTGGGGGGCAAATGATAGGGATAAATAAATTATGATTGTATAATTAAATACTGCATTAATTGTACAAGTTGTGGGCTGCTAGGCCCAATAAAAAGATATATGATACCCAGACCAGAAAGGTTAAGCCTGATAGACGAGATCAGGCCTGATGGAATAAAAAAGGCCCAAAAGCCCTGATTATTAATTAATTTCGTAATTAATTAATAAGGGAAAAATCAGATGTTGAGAAGAGTCCCGATAAGGATATAAATCCTTAGAGATTAGCCTCAAGGGGACCTAAAAGGATAAGGAATCAGTTTCCTACTATCTAGGACTCCAAAGACCATTCTAATTATGAGACTTGCCCACCAAGTCTCTTATACCAACTCCAATTCAAGGACTCCCAACATCTATATAAGGGGCCTCACCCCACAAATCAGAACTACGTTTTTTGGCTTGATTCTCTAATTCACAGAGATACGTAGGCATCTCGTAAAGGCAGATCGAGCCATGAAACACGAGAGCAGCCATTAAAGGCCTTGAGCTCCCGAATCTTAGTAATAAATACAGCAAATAATAACCTTAATTTTTTATCCATAACATATGTATACGGTATACAAAAGATAGATTATAGAAGATGGCCAGGTGGAGACCTATAAGGCCAGGCTTGTGGCAAAAGAATTCAAACAAAGGCAATGGATTGACTTTGATGAAGCCTTTTACCTATAGCCCTGTTAAAATCAGTTCGGATTTTGCTTGCGATTGCTGCTTACTACAACTATGAGATCTGGCAATTAGCCAGATGGTTTTATTTCTAAGAGAAATGAAAACCTAGTGTGTAAGCTGCTGCGAACCATATATGGTTTAAAGCAAGCTTCTCGTAAATGGAACATTCATTTTGATGAGACAATCAAAGAGTTTGATTTTATCAAAAATGTAGATGAACCATGTGTCTACAAAAGGGTCAATGGGAGCGCGATAACATTTCTTGTATTGTATTGAATTAGAGTTGACACACATAACAACATAGCAGACCCACTCACAAAGCTACTTTATGAAAGTCACTTTGATCGTCATGAAGACAAGATGGGTATTAGATACCAAAGTGATTGGCTTTAGTACAAGTGGGAGATTGAAAGGAATATGTCCTAAGTCCAATCATGTATTAGGATTTAGGAATAACTTTTATGTAATCTGTTTTGATTTCATTGATATTAATAAAGACTTGTTTTGTTTTTATTACGGGCTCTATCTATTTAAGTGTTTAAATAAGATATACCATAGTTTAGAGTAAAGCTTTTTATGGATTATGATGAGATCATAATAGTGAGACCTAAAAAGATGATAACTCTAAACTTAAATAGTTCCTGATCATAGGATTACTAACTGGTAATTAATAATCCGCAAAGATCGGTACATACTATGCTTGCTTTATTATGAAGGATGTCTGTTCTCATAGACATTTGTGTGGAGACACTATAGCTAGTATGTAGGTGCTTATTATAGAATAAGTTCACTGAACATGACTCGCACAGTTGAACAACTAATGGAGTTCACTCACGTGTCAGCAGTTGTTCACATAGTGATAGTTGTACAAGTATCCTTAGACTTGAGGTCATCATAGTCATCTTGTGTACACTGAACTATGCTTTGGTTTAGTTCTTAGTCTCCAGGGACAATTATTAGGGCTCTTCTGGGTATAGGAATTTGTACACGAAGATAGTGTATGATCAATAATGGATCTACCCCTTCCAGTGAAGGAAGCGAATGTTCAAGGCTGATCCACTTATGCTAGTTCAGGAATCTCTGTCCAGAGTAAATGAAATTAGAAAGGAGTTTCTAATTTGCATAGAACTACGCATAGTAAATGGTAAGCAAGTGATTAAATTTGATAGGCTTGACACGAGATCCATGCCTTTTATTTAATCGGGACATTGTAGGGTAGAAGGAGTTTATTGTACGGTAACTATTCACTGAATAGGTTCTTGGTATTCTAAGCCGTGAATTCATATTATCCGGATAGTCGTGATATGCTGAGAAGTATCCCTCACGATGTAGAATAAATGTGATTAATTAATTAATCATATTTAATAAATTAGAGAATTTATATAAATAATGATAAAATAGTTTTATTATTATTTATTTCTACTACCGGCTTAATATTGAACCTACAGGGTCACACCATAAAAAGAGAATGATTTTATGGTGGAGGAATTAATTAATAATGGCTAATAATTATTTATTTGTGAAATAAATAATTAATTGGCAAATTTAATAATTGATTAAATGAGATTTAATTGATTATAATTAATTAAGAAAAGTTCTTAATATTATTAATTAAGGATTTAATTTTTGGAAATTAAATCAAGAGAGAGAATTATTTCTAAAGTGTTTAGAAAAAGGATTAATAATTAAAAGGTGTTTTAATTATTAATGAGAATGATAAATGGGATAATAATAATAATATTTATGGGAAAATTTCAGCTGAAAATTTTGCCTATAAATACAATATTATAGACCCTATTTTTATTCTAACCCAAAAACCCAAAAGTTTTAGAAAACCAAATTCTCTCCACCTCCTCCTACTCCTAAAAGTCGTTTTCTTGGTGGATACCGGTGGAGTGCTTCACACTTGAGGAGCAACTGCTAAGGATCTCTGATCGTTGTCTTCGAATTATTTTTAAAGGTTAGATTCGATCCCTCGAATTTTTATTCACGATTTATATGCTTTTATTTGGATTTTATATGTGTAAAAGTGTTTTTTCACGCCCCGCTGCGTTAAAAATCCAACAATAGATACCATCAATCGGTAAAAAAAAATAGAGTCACTTACTGGTACCCCTGTCACTCTTGTGAAGATGCTTAAGTCAAGGCCTTTCTAAAAAAAAGAGGTCTGATGTGTCACTAGCCAAGTTAGAGGGCTAACCTTCAATAGACTCTTTCTGCAAGGAAATTACATAATTTCTTTCTAATTCTAATAAGGAAAATGCATCAAATGCTCTTATTACATAATAGGCAGCTGTGAGGGGGGTTAGGATTGGAAAAGAAGGGCTTTGCGCCTTAGAGGGTCTTCTCTTTATCTTTGTGCAAATCCAGTGCCGGTGTCGAAGGTTTAGCCCAGCCCGGTGAATCAAGCAATTGAATCAGGAAGTGCTGCTAGAAGAGAATCCTACATTGCCGCTGTAAGTGCTTGAGAATGAGTTCATGCTCTTCTTGTTACAGTAAGTGCTGCAATTGAATCAGTTCTTGATGCAATAGGAGTTTTTGGTGTAACCGCAGCTGAGTAAATATCAGCCGTGGTTGAATCACTAAGTTGTGGTAGTGCTGGAGTACTCCTATCCGCTGCTGGTGGAAAAAGAAAGAAGACAAAACAGCTATTTCATCAGCTCTGGGACTTGAAGACAGAGAAGAAGACAGAAAAATAGAAAGGGATATTGGTTTTATAAACTCAAAGGAGGTCGAGGATAGACTAGGGAATGATTGGCCTTAGCGATTCTTAGCTATGAATAACTCCTTCTTCCTCCCCTAGACCTATTGAAGTTGCCTACCCTTTATGACTTTATGATAAGGCTCACTCGCTACCCTAAGCCCTACAGTTCCTTCGCTTACCGCCTAATCTTAATCTATTGCCCTGCCTCCAAGAGAATCAATGGCACCAACCGATTCAATGGCAGCTAGTTACAGGAAAGCTGCTTCAATGGAAGTTGGATTTCCTTCCTTTGAGTGTGAGTTCAATTGGATGAATCTGTCAAGTAAAGGTCAACGTACATAGCAGCAAGCATGGTTCATTGCCTATTTCTCGCTCGGGAGCTAAAAACAAAATGAACACACCTGCTACCTACTGTACTGGACCCTAGACCAGGCATTCTACCTTTGTCGAATCAGAACCAATACCACTGCGCTAGAACAGTTGAGCGGCCACCGGCCAGCAACTTCCGTGCACGGATATAGATTAATTCTTCATACCTGGTCCAGCCTCACAACCCTTTGCGTGTTGGTAAGAAGTCAGTCTTGTTTGGTAAGACAGAATTAGGCAAAGAAAAAAGAGTGCTCGGCCAGAACAACGGCCAACAAAGACCGTAATTACATAGATAACTGCTCCTCACCTTCTCTGTCTTTAAGGCGAACAGTATGACGGCTGGAAAGAAAGACGACCTCGCCTTCTCGTAGATGGTGTCAGTGAGAGCCATTTTAGTATCCCCGTTGACCTTCTTTTGTAGATAGAATCTTCAATGAGTGGAAACAAGCAACCTTACATTTTTTTCTTGCTCGGCAGTACGAGCCTCATACAGAGCCGCACCCCTTTCATATGATGAGAAGAAGAGGGGCTGAAGGCGGCTT
The DNA here is from genome assembly GCF_009905375.1 of Apium graveolens. Lineage (NCBI taxonomy): Eukaryota > Viridiplantae > Streptophyta > Magnoliopsida > Apiales > Apiaceae > Apium > Apium graveolens. The sequence continues at coordinate 168,101,774 of NC_133654.1, read as the reverse complement.
TGCTATCTAAGTGAAGGGGCCGCCCTCTTTTCCGCACCAATCCTTATTTACTACTACATATTTTTTGGGGTTTTTAACTCAGTTGTTGGTAGAGCATTGGGCTTTTAACCTAATGGTCGCAGGTTCAAGTCCTGCTATACCCAAACATACCTTACTATACTATGAGTAAGGATGCATAGTAGCGTTCAAAGATCGCTCTTTGGCCTTTCCTTTAGACGCGCTTCGGCGGCGGATAGCAGCATGGGCAAAGCACTCTTCTGCGGCGAGCAGTCGGTTCTTATTGCATTCATCAAGATAGTCTTTCTCGCTCCTAAACTCTGCGGCGAGTTCAGCCACCACCCCCGGGCCTGAGCTCTGCTCGAGCGTAGTCAGCCAGCTTCGTGACTTTACTTGGCTTCCAGCGTTGCAAAGGGATAACCTTTCAATATCTAGGCGCCCTAGAAGGAGGGGTCCCGCGGGCTTCTTCCCCGAAGGTCAAGCCGTAGTCCCTGTCCCTGGGAGAAGTGTAAGGAGTTAGGAGGAGGGAGCTCCCTTTGCCCTAATAACTAATAAATAGGTGGCTTCGCCCCCAAGTCGTCAATAAAATAGATAAAATATGTGATCATGACAGTACACTGATGTATATGTCTTGTCTTCTTTATGGCCTTTTTATCATGATGCATCATGAACTCGCCAATATGTGATCGGGGTGAGCGGTGGTTAGATATAGGGGTGGCTTTGCCGGCTTAGATTGGAAGGAAGGGCTTCGCTTTCCGATCGCTTTTGAGGTCGGTTTGGATGAGCGTGGGCAAGTTCGGGATTCGCTATCGCTTCGCTGCTTCGCGTTTAGAAAGCCGTATTTTTTTATCCCGAAGGGGGCATGCTGCAAAAGCGTAGGTGAGTGATAAGCGTAGGAGGCGTGCCCGAAGGGCAGCGGAAGCAGTGTGGTTCCAGGTTCCCGTCGCTAGATTGAGATCTGCAGGGCGGCGGGGACTTCGACTTCCTTGTATCAGGTGAAGAGAAGGGGTTGGTAGGCTTAGTAGGGCTCGAACCTACAATATAACCGTTATGAGTGGTACGTTTCAACCAATTAAACTATAAGCCCCTACGGATCTCTACATGCAATTCACTCGCTTCGGGAAGAGCGGACGGAAAGAGGAGGCCTTTGGTCTATCTGCTTCTTCCTCTTCCCAGGAATGAACAATTGGATAAAAAAATTCCTTTTTTTATTATTGTTTCTATAATATTATTATAATATATTATTATATATAAAATGATAAAAATATAATAGAATTAAGTTCTATTAGCCCTTTCGTGACTCAAACTGCCGGTACGCTTTCCGGCTCATAATGGCTCAAATGGGTGGGGGCTCTCTATTTACTTGCAATGCCAGTTCTTCACCTTTAGTTAGAAGTAGAAGTAGAGGGCGCCATTTGCCCCACACTTCATAAAAAGCATAAGTGATCAAGGGGTAGTAACTCATATCACGGGAGGAAACTTTGCGCAGAGTTCCATTACTATTAATGGGTGGCTCCGTGATTTTTTATGGGCACAGGCATCCCAAGTAATTCAATCTTATGGTTCTTCATTATCTGCATATGGGCTTTTCTTCCTAGGTTCCCATTTTGTATGGGCCTTTAGTTTAATGTTTCTATTCAGTGGACATGGTTATTGGCAAGAACTTATTGAATCCATCGTTTAGGCTCATAATAAATTAAAATTTGCTCCTGCTACTCAGCCGAGAGCCTTAAGCATTGTACAAGGACGTGCTTTAACCTATGGAGTCCTATTCTTGCGATAGAATGCTCAATTTTAGCCGATTTCCGAGATCTTAAAAGAAGGATCTTCAAGAGCTCGATAAATCAAGGTAATTTGTTGCTTCTACTTTTGCCTTCAGTTAAGAATAATGTGATTGAGGAAACCACTATTGCTACTTTTAATGAGTCCATTCGGGATTCCCTTGAAATGAAGTACTTAGATCCACAAACTTAAGATCAAGCCATTGCTACTGCCCATAAATTGGTATAAGATGAATGTAAAGCCTGAGCACATAGAGCATAGAGAATGCCCGCAATGTGTGTAGCTATCAAGTGAAGGACTTCCGGGAGGTGGGCCATAACGATATAACTGTGTTGCTTTGTTGTTTGCATGTCTTCAACCACCAAGAAATGACTAACATTAACAGCAGCTGTTAAAGCAAGCGCATGAGGAGAATGCAGATTCATAAGCCAAGTAGGATAGAAGTCTAGATTGTGGCTAAGAGCACACACCAGTATGAACAGAAAGAAAAAAAGCGGGAGTAATCAAAAGTGCGGTGCATAGAAAGGCTTATCTAACAGGAAAAGGACTGACCGCTACTACCCGTAATCATTCTCATATCGAGAAGGTAAAGATAAGCGCATTTGCCGCACGAAAGCTTGAGTTTTGTTCATAGCTAAGAGTATAAGAGTGATTGATTTAATACCAACATCTCTTCTTCCAACAAAGGTTATTCTACCTGCGAGTAGAATAACAAGGATACTAGCATCCGTAGAAGGAGCAGGGTGCATTTCCAAGGGGGCCCTTCCTTGCTGAGGAGGACAGTGTTTTCTCCATAAAAAGGTGCCTCTTGGGGGTGAAAGAACTCCCTCCTAAACCTCTTCACACCTCTAAACTTCCTATTCTTACCTACCCGCCTTCTTATGAGCTAACTGCCTTTCTTCGACTAGTGCTATCAGTGCACTCCTTGCCTTAAGCCCCGATCTGTGCTCGGCCGGCCTCCCACTATGTGAAAGAAGAGATTTTTCTTCATATTCACTTCTCTCAAGACTCGGAGTCAAATTGTTGAAGATCCTCGCCACACTTTGGCTAGATTCAAATCTGGCCTGAGGTTCGATATAAGGAAAGAGTTGCTTCGGTAACCCCCTTCTGGTGTGGAACATGCTTTTCAAGTGGCCTTAGATATGGAGGAGTATTTACGGGTGCCAACCGTCAAGAAAATAACTTACCAAGCTGGGGAGATAGCAACAAGGGGCTTACTGATGGCAACTGAACTGCTAGGACAACACCTCTCCAACAAAGTCCAGCCTGCAGGTGGAACAAGAAGAACATCTTCAACAAGAAGGAGAAGAAAATGAGGAAGATGAAGAGAATCCAGAGTTCAATGCAGACGAATTGGCGGATTCTGATATAGATACCTCCCCTACTATGGTGGTTCGGCTCTCGCTGCCCTGAGAAGTAAGATTGGAAGAGAACAACCATCTTTCAAACACTTGTCACCTGCGGCAAAGATGGGAGTTGATGGTGGGAGTTGCATGAATGTGGTTTCAGCCTCTATAGTTGAGATATAGAAGCTTCCTATCAAGCCACATCCAAAACCATATCATGTCGAATGGATCAACAAAACTACCATACCGGTAACTCAATGCTGTTTAGTTTCTATTTTATGGTCATTAGAAAGATTCTATTTGGTGTGATGTTGTTCCCATGAATGTTACACACGTATTATGGGGTCGACCTTGGCTCTATGGTCATGATGTGTATCATTGTGGTAGAGAGAATACTTCCCATTTTATGTGCAAGGCTAAGGATGTTACTCTATACCCAAAGAGTACTGAATAAAATGAAGAAATCTAGTGTTTCCGTGAGAAGTAAACAGTAGATCTCCCCTTCTTTTTGGAAAACAGGTGGCCTTGCGTGAATTCTTTCAAGGCAAGGGCGGCCTGATTCGACATTGTTGTTTACTCTGATCCGGTCGAGGTGGTTTTTGTTTACCAGCGCGTAGGTGGTCTAAGTTCCTATGACCGAGTCTTTCTAGCCCCTGTGAACATCTTTTCTTAATGTATTAAAGAGGGCCTCTCTAACCGGTTAAAAGTGGTGGGTGTCCACTAACGGCCATTCCTGGCTCGGCTCCGATAACGCAATTCCGGGAGGAGTCGGTAGTTGGGCACTGGATCCCTTCGGATCTGGAGAATGTGTGACGGCTGGGTCGGGGTTTGGTGAACCAACAGGTCGCTCCTCTAGTTGAAGTATCGGGCCCCTTTTTTGTTGCCTAGGTTACACCTTCGGAATACCCCAGAAGGGAATTTTGCTCTACTTCCCCCAATCTTCACTTTACGCCACGCCGACTCCCCTTTCGTCATAAGGCATGGAATTAGACCAAGGGGAATCTCCATAGGAACGGAGTCCCTTAGATTTCGCACATAGGAGATCGAGACACAGCCCCAGGGCTATGGGGAAAGATGTAGATGTAGATCGATCACCCTAGATAGACAACTACATAGAGGGTCTCTACAAGTATATATATTCTTTTATTTAGTTCTCCCCGTAAGATCAATATCACAACCAATGGGGTCTGCAAGTTTCACATCTAAGTAAGACCCGATCCGATAGTTCACGGTATAGATAGATATATAGTTAACAACAACATTCTAAAAAAGATATTAATAGATATCGGTAGTTGTCCGGTCGTACCCAAATAATAATATTCCAGAGGGAAATGCACTTAAGATCAAATATTTCGAACCGGCTTCCGTGGAAAATTCAGACTTTCTTTTTGATGTTGCGATCACATAAAAACATAAACTTTGAGGCTCAATAGCTATATACATGGCAATTAAATCATAAGCCGAGATCATAAACAACATACTGCGAGTAGGAAGTGGAATTAATACAATGGATTCAGAAGCATCAAACCCCTCTTGTTCGGAAGAATCGAAACACATCGAAATGGTACCAGCCGTGCTTAATAATAGAAGGATTTGGCAGAAATATGTAAAATTGTCCCTCCTAAAAAGATTATTCCAGAATAAATGGGCAATAGTTAGAAGAGGTGCGCCAGCAGCGAGCAAAAGCAAGGTTATTAGATGCCTCAGGAAAGCCCCGCCAGAACCACATGTGCAAGTTTCCCTACATGTGGCTCATCCGTGATAACTTCTTCGGATTTGCGTGAACTAGCAGACCGATCACTATTTGGGGATGCTCCCTCCAGCATGAGCGAACCTTTTCGGAACTGGTTAGGAATAGGTGCCACTATCCCAGCCTGGATCCATCTAGGTTCTATTGATCATGTCCCCTTCCCAACAGTTGTACCTTGTCTTGGAGCGTCTTTGGCTTTACGAGAGAAAACTCGCCGGAGAAAGCCAGGTTCTGTAGGTAAGCTCTATTTGGCCTGGAGCATTTATTCCCCATAACGAATAGGCTAGCACTATCTCTCAAATTACCTATCCTGTACTCGATAAGGTCCCTCAGTTCCTCGGCAGCACCTCGAAGCGCATATTTAGTTGTCTTACATGAGACTCAGGATATTCCCCACTCCATGGCACCTTTCGCTCATGCATTCCGCCCGCCCGTCCAGACGCGACGCCCTTTCTCATTATCATCTACCGCCCTTTCTTTCCTCCCGGCTATTCACGCATGAAGATCGTCGTATGTATGCTCGACTTCGGTTGGCGGTGCTATAGGTAGGAGTACATTATGGCAAGATCAGTCACCCGGGCAAACCAACCCTCCTCCAAGAAGAATTGTGCTATGTCCCCCCGATCCCTATAGAGCGAAAGAGCTTCCTGGTGATCCCTAGGTTATAGCACATTCGGTCATTAACTCCTCGCGCCGCTGCCGTCATTTCTAGGACCGACCGACGCCTCACCTGCACAAGTACCTACGTAGTGTCGGTCGCACATTCAACATAGCGTTCGGACTCATGTGCCTTCCAGAACCAAGGGTCTTCGAACCTGCTGCGTACGATTAGCCAGCCTTGCGGCGGCAAAAGGATTAGACATTACCCCATGCTACGGTTCCCTGCGGTCCGAACTCGGTGCCGCATTAGGTTAGGGAACTGGGCGATAATAGCTGCTCCGCATCCCAAAGCGCGCTGCCCTCCTAGGCGCACAACACTAAGTCATCCAAGCCAACCCACATTACTGACTAACGGTGGATAATCATATTTCTTAGACGTACTAAATACAACTCCATGAATGAGCAAATGAAGGTTGCATTAATGATAAAGATCTCTGGGGAAACAGCTAAAAAAAGATTGAACATGTGAGAGGATCTGAACGAATTCTTCTTTTATTTCCTCCGTCAGGAGCACAGAGTTACTTACGTTACGGTCTTCCGCAGGTAGGCTGCACTCTAGGCGGCTAGAAGGGCTCGCTAGACCAACAGAGGGATATGGAAAGAATGAAAAACCTATGGGAGGGTTGTACTTTCTTTTCTTGTCCCAATCGCGTAGTATCCAAAAAATCGCCACATCCCCATGAGCGCTTTTCTCTACCATTGAAGCCGAGCCTTGAGACTCTCGTTTTTCGGGCACAGCCCTATAGCCGTTATAAGAAAACGCACTATAAAGCGGAAGCTCTTGATTTCCCAAACCACCCATTCCAGTTTGAGGCTCATCAAAACCACAAAGAAGAAAGGCGGTTGCGCTATCAAGTCATGATCCGGTCATAAAACTAAGCGCATAAGGCAAGAAAATGCGTAAAAAGCAATAAATAGCAACAATGCATGGAAAATACCTGTGAAAGACATTTGAAACACTTTCATCTCTATAGTTCTGCTTCTTGCTCTAAAAATGCATAAAGACTTGGAACAAAATCTATGGTTTGTCCAACTGAGAAAGACATGGGAGTTGTTGGGCGTAAGATTCTTTTTATTCTCTTACGCAATTATACAAAGAGCTCTCATAGTTAAAAAAGACGTGAGCAAGAACTCAATTCCTGGGATATCGTGGTTGGATTGCATATCAAAACTATTATTGAGCCATCTAGGCATTTCGTAAGAAGAGAAGCCAAAACACTGTTTTTATAGGAAATTCCTGCTTTTGCCCACTATTGCACTGACAAAAGTAGCTCCTTCTTGAGCTGACCTTAGTAAACCCCTTATCATTATACCGAATTAGAGAAGTGAGGTTCGACCAAAGAAAGAGGAAGAAAATGCACTTGTCTACTCTACTAAAGAAAAGGGGGATGTCCTTCTCAACTAGAGAAAGAAAAAGTGGAACTACGAGCTGTGCAAATACCAGCTAACGAACCGAAACCCCATCGGATTGTAAGGCGTTTCCACTACATAAGAAATAACTTGAATGAAGACCTTATTCAAGAGCAACTGAGTCAATAGCATTGGATTCAAGGGTCTGAAAGATGCTCGACTGTTAAAGGAAAGGGATGCCTATTTGTCCACATCACCAGTAAAGTAAAAAAGAAGGTTACGTAGTATCTCAACTGTCAAGGGTAAGAAATTCAGAAAAGTACTAAGACTAGCAGCCGATTTTATAGCAGTTTCTTCTCGAACAGTAAGAGCGCATTCAATGTCATCTCTTCCTAAGAGCCGATCATTTGCACGTGGATTTCCTAACTATTGATCCTTCCTCCCTTTCGTGGATCATGGATTAAGGCAGTTAAGTTAATGCCGTATGCTAAGGGGGAAAATAGCGCAATTCTTAGGGTTTTCTCAATCAACTCGAAAGAGGGAAGCCCCCCTCTCGTTAAGATCTGCAGACCCACTTTCACTCCTCGTTTTGCCTAGTTCTTGTTGCTCCTTGTCCCGAAGTAGGTAGCTATGACAATTACCCATTTAACCAAAACCTAGATGATTCAAAACAAGCTCCCTAGGATCACACCTTCGGTTAGTTTAAATCGAGAGTCTGATATATAACTATTGGTGGGAAAGTACACGAATTTTAGCTAATCAACCCGACCTCAGACTCTTTCTTCTAAAAAAGAAATTTATATATATATCTTTCTTTTTCTTTTTAAAAAAAGCTGCAAGACCAAAACGGGGTGCAAAGAACCGAAAGCCCTTTTTTTAAGTTCCTCCCAGATACATGGCTTACATACCCGGCCCAACATTCTTGGAAAACAATCGAATCGAGGGTTCGGAGGAGAATTGCCCATTCAATCTTGTGAACTAATCGAGACCAAAATTGGAGAAAGAGATATAAACAGAGAGGAATAACCAATCGATGAAAGAACATGAAACCATTCTGTTTCAATAGAGGTACAAGAAAGGGTTGGGGGCAATGAAGTAGGTGAAGTGGTTGGATTTTGCGAGCTGTTCCAACCACTGCTGGATGTGATTCCAAGAGCCGAATGAGAATGAATACCACACAGAAGAGTCAAGACCAGGCTCCCTGATGGAATGTTTAACCGATCCATTCCGGATCGACCGAATTGGTACAGAAGTTATAACATGGGAAAACCACGGGAAAAATGACTTATTTGAATAACCTAGTGACCTACCAATTGTAGAAGTAGGATTTTTGGCAAGCAATAAGCACTTAAATAATACAATTCAAGTGTACCATCTTCTTTATCATTTTGAGGAAAAGGTGCGGAAGGAAAAGGAAACAGCGGAGGGATCTGAATCGAACCTAAATGGCAATGATATGAAAAGTCTTTTTCAAAACCTAGAATTAAGGGTGTTACGACGATTTATGAGAGGAATAGAGAAAAACTCGTCATTGGTGTGGAGGGGAAGATCTGTTTATGATATAGTGAAAGAAAGAGTCGTCTCATTTCCTTACTTCTTCGTTCTTTCTAATTCATTCACTTCAAGACTGGTTCTGAACGCCGCATAACATCATCTTCAACCAACCTCCACCTTCCCACCCTTTCTTTGAACCTTGTTCAATGATCGAACTTAAAGATATGAACTGAGTGCCATTTGATGAGTAACTGAGAACAAAGGAGAGGGATATAGAAAGAATAAAGTAATGAAAGAGGAAGTCATTGCTAGTAGTAACGACTTGTCACGATCCATTGGTTCATATAGAATCCATGTCCTAGGTGTATCAAAAAACATTTTTTTTGCTAAACGTATATAATAAAATAGAGTGAAAGGGTCCACCCCGAAACCAAGGGGGTACTAACTAACAGCCAAGTCCTCTCTGAACCGCAGGAGATAGTTGCCCATCATACGGCTCACCATCTTCACTTGCCTCTATGGGGGGGCTCGCTCCAGGCAAGTTCGGATCACTTACAATACACGGCTCTACGAAGAAAGGGGTTGGGTTAGGATCATTTTCAATATGATTCTTTTCCTGTATTTATTCGATGAGAAATGCGAGATGAAAAAGGAACCCATCTTTTCGACTGGGAAATGCGAGTCTGTTTTGTCCACTTTCTTCATCCCCCTCTATAAAAATGATGAAAAAAGGGAAGGCGAGCTTGCTTCTTAATTCTCGTCTTTAATCTCTTCCATCCCTTCCTCGCTCGTTGTCACCTATATTGAAGAAAGATTTGGAACCCTGTAGAGAATAAAGAGGGGCCAGGGATCTTCCTCTCAACAGTGCTTCTCGAGGCTCCACCCTCCCCCTGAATAAGTAAGGCCCCGTTTGCCTGGGCGAAGATGGGGATAAAGAGTAAGGATTGAAGCCCCCTTAGCTCTGCCAGACACTGGACAGGGGTTAGCTCTGTAAATGTGTAGAGCCAAGTGTAGTGTAGTGTAGTAGTAGGCACTTCTAGGCCCCTTCTCGGCTACTGGATCGCTCCAGTGCTTCGGGTACTACAAACCCTCTGACATCCATTGCAGCAGAGTCGTTTCATGAGCGGGGGGCTAAGCATAGTTCTTTGAATCAAACGTTGAATGAAATCGATTCTCTTTTTATAAAAAAAAATAGAAATCAGATAGGATAGCTGGATGGATCTATCTTTTATTCATATATATTACTCAAAAAAAGGATTTATACAGTTAAGTAGCGTAGCAAGAAGCCCCAAATCCTTGATTTGGCCAGGAAAGACTGCACTGCTTTGGGCCCAGAAAGCGAAGGAATGAGCTCGGCTGCTTCTCCTCCAAACATTTTATCCGTGCCCGTTTCGCATGCGCTTCGCGCGCCATTGGCGCTTTGCTCTCTTCTTATTCTTCATTGGACGGTTCGGATGAACTTTGCCATTCTTTCCCAACATAAATTTAAAAGGCTGTATCACATCGAGATGTCGATTCGTTTTCCGCCCCCAATGAGATGGGGAATTTGTAACCCCCTATTTATACTTTTTGGCCCTTCATATTTATGAATCGAGACCCGGCCCGGCTCGCGTCGTTCCAACAACCGGCGGGGAGCACCTCAGTATACGATCGCGCATAGTAGCTGGGAGTCCTATTACATTTAAGGCCAACTTCAATTCACCAAACCAAGGTTCATCTCGTGTAGTGATTGTGAACTCGTACAAGGATATTGAGTAGACGGTTGATGTATCAGACTCGACCCTATCTTTCGTAAAACTGCCTTCGGTCCCCCAAACTGACTTACTCGTGGCAACCTTCTGACCGCCCAACGACCTATAACGCTAGTCACTATTCCCACTGGGGCTAGGTAGTAAGCCCCATGACCCAAAGCGGCAAAAAACAAATAGAATTTGCTACAAAAGCCAGCTAACGGGGGTATTCCTGCGTATGAGAACATAGTAATGGAGAAGGTAATAGCCGAAATAGGATTCGTTTTGGCTAGAGTGCCCAAATCCACTATATATTTGACACAGGTTTGCCGTAATGCTGAAACTATGGCGAATGCATCTATCATCATTGATGCATAAATAAAGATACCAATTAGTAGTGATTGAATTCCTTCTATGGTTCCGCACGAGAAACCAGTACGAATATAACCTACATGTCCAATTGAACTATGAGCTAGAAGTCTTTTTACTTTCATTTGGGCCATGGCAGCCAGTGCTCCAAAGATCATAGAAGCAATGCTGCAGAAAAAGAAGATTTGTTGCAATGTAGCTCCATAAGAACCATAAATAGAAACACGTGAAATATTAGCAGAAATAGAGATTTTAGGCGCAATAGAAAGGAATGTTGTAATCGGGGTGGGTGAACCCTCATAGATATCAGGTGCCTACATATATAGAGTTAAAAGAGATATGGAGTCTGGGGGGTGGGTGTTTTTCTTCGGGGCTCGAGAGATGAAATAGATAGGGCTCACAAGTTTTTAATTCGCCACTGGGGAATTCACACGAAAGGGAACGACGAATTCTCAGCAAAAAAAGTGCTCTCTGAACCGAATGTGAAAGTCATTTTCCATCAGACGGCTGTTCCCGTAACTCTACTCTCGACTTGGATTATATATCCAAAAAGGTCCGGTCTCGGCCATTCCACGCGCTGCCGTAGCAGAGGCGCGGTTATCTGAAGTGGATTCTCTCTTTTATAGTAGATGCCGAACCTGCTACCCCATTGACTAAGAGGGGGGGCGGGCGTAGCAGCTACATGGACCCCTTCCTTTCTGTTATTACCAACGCTTTCCCGGGCCGAGCCGGAATTCTTTATTTTATTAGAAAGGGTAGGTAAAGCCAGTAGGCCATCCTCGGCCTTCTTCGTTTTCGATGAAAAATAAAGAAAATATCGATCTCGAAAGCCTTTTCCTTCCCCCGACGCGTGTCCCCCCCTCGTCGAGCCTTTCCTTTAATGGTTGGGGGAAGCATTCCCTTATCTGAACTTGGCGGACATTCTTTCCAGCCTGCCTCAAATAGGGGGGTGGGGTTGGTTTGAATATAAGCTCAAACATGATTTGAAGGGTCCTAGCTCCGCCATGCGTTCCATACAAAATATGGAAAGCAGCAGGGATGACAAAAAGAGGGCACTTTCTTGGGTTGCACTGAAAAAAGGACCTAAGAGAAGAGCGTCTTCTCTTAGTTTTCTTCCTCCCATGCCCGCCGCCGCCCGGTCCACGTTAGAGGAGAAGATTTGCAAAGCGGGAAAAGGCAGAGGGAGGGGGAGCACCATCTTATTATATTCGCGATAACTTCCAGATCGAAGAAGCATTCAGATTGAGCTCCACGTTCATAAAGAGCAGATGGATCCTATCCCCTATATTGAACACTCATTCCTATCTATTGATAGAAAGATCTTCGTAAAATACCAGACTTTTCCTTTTTTAATAATTCCTCATATCCAAGGCAGCTTATCACAAGCACCCCGCCCCATACGACTAGTTGGGGGGTTGTTCTCCTTTTGAATCAAACAAAGTAAGTAGTAGGGGCTTCATAGCGACTTTCATTCTAAAGGAAGGCGAAGAACCAACTTTTCTTTTAGTCAAATAAGAGCCCTACTTCCCTCTTTGTGACCTCATCATTGAAATTAAAGTGCAAACCCATTTCTTAGTCACCTGGCTGAGCGCACCTTTCGTACTTCAGTAGGACGAGCTGTTTGATAGCGACTTCTTTCATTTGGTAGGGCGGCGAAAGGCTACTTCAATCTAGAAAACAGCCGGAAACTCGAGAGGGTCACCTTTGGAAACGTTCGCTGGTAACCAAAGTGTCACTCCTTCCTTTTGATTATGTCGTGACGCTGACTGAATCCAATCCATAAACCCGGAAATGAAACAAAGTTCGTTCCCTTTCGTCAAGTAGGTAAATAAGTAGGTAAAGTAGGAATACGAGCCACTTTTGCTTTGCCTTAGACTCTATTGGAACAAAGCAAAGAAGGAGGGGGAATGGAGAACGGAAAGGGACAAGGGCGGTCTTGCTTGGCGCGAAGGCTGCTGGTTCGGGGATAGAGTACAGTACGAAAGGTCCTCGGACTTCCAGGCGGTTTTTCTTTTGGGCAGCTGTTCACCGTTGGATCTCGCCAATACAGCCCCCTATAGTTTTCGTTACCGAGATATCTTTTTTTTCATTGTTCCCAGGTATTTTTTGGGTAATCTGCTCCCATGCTGCAAACAGTGAAATCTGAACTTCACTTTGTCGCCCTTCTTTCTTTCCTCGCAAGCAGGAAGCACACCAGCAGCGCGCGTTGCGTAATTCTACTGTGTTTTTTGCACTTGACTGGGTGGACAGTTGACCGGAAGATAATTTCGATTCGCCCGACCAGCAAGCGGGTGGAGTGCTTATCTTGTGTGACAACACTACAGAGCGAGTGGTTCTTCTAGGCGGGCAGCTGTGTGACAACGCTACAGAGAAAGCGGCGCTTTCGTGTAACATGCCATGGTCTCAACGCCCTTACGAGGTAGTGATGAGTTTCACGCGCTCTAAGCGCGGCCCGCACGTGGTTAGGAAGATTGGATGCAATCTTAGCGCACTACACCATAGAATGCATATAGCAACAGCAAAAATTTATTGCCTAAAGGGCTTTTTATGTTGCAGTAGAAAGTATGGCAACAAATATGGAAAATTTTGGCGTTGCATCCGGTGGTGATGCAATAGGGGTCCTATAACAACGTTTTGAGCCATGTATTGCAACAACACAACCTCATTGCAGTAGACAATATTTAGCAACAAAATATTTTTTACAGCAACACAGTAAAATCATTGCAATAGATGTTTTTGTCTGCTAAATAACCAGCTTAAGGCAACATTAACTGGTCCTATTGCAATGAATTTTAGGTCAAATTTAACAAATATTGCAACAAAATTTGAACCAACTGCAATATTTTATGGCTGATGTAATTTTAAACGGTAACGAATTTGGACATAATTGCAACAGTATTTTAAAAAAAAAAATTAAAAGGAACTGTTTATAAAATATACTAGCCAGGCATTTTTTATGCCACAAAACCAAGCAATTGTCATTCAAAAGTACCATGACCAAATTAAAAGCAGCTCTCAGGCTGTCCCAACATCATCCTTACAAACATTCATAATTTAAGTCTATTTGAAAATACCAATAGCTAGCTAAACCAAATTCGCGAGAGAATTTAATCGCACACAACTAGACCAAATTCGAGTTCGAATTTAACAAAAGAAGCTAGCTATAGCAAACTACAGATAACTTAAAGATAAATTAAAGTAAACATCAGATGGCCCCTGCAACTTCATCTTCATCTCCATCTGCATCACCATTATCGTCGCTAACTTTTTCTGCATCCTCATAATCATCTTCATTTTCATCAATCTCGGCAGAACTTTGAGCACATAGTTCTTCAACATCGATATTTAGACCAGGATTCAGTTCACCAAGTTTTCCGAAAATCTTCCTTAGCTTCTTCTGCATTTTCTCCTCCATTGCAGCAGCTAGCTTTTCAGTTGCTTTTTCCAGTTCCGAAGAATCTGCTTTTCCCTCTTTTGTCAATTTTTTCTTCGTCTTCCTTGTTATGCCACTCCTTCCAACAAGCCAGTTAGGCCCATGAGCTGCAAGATCAAGATCTACCATCTCCTCATCCTCATCGGTTGATTCTTGAGGAGTTTTTCCATTTTTCTTTTCCTACGTATAAAATTGAGCAACAAACATTAATTTCAATAAAATACAATTTCTCCTTGTAAAATTTATGAAAAAATAAAGCAGGGCTAATTATTAACAAAAATACTTATAAAATTTGTCATAAAATCTGAAGATGCAATTTATGAGCAAAAATACTTGTAAAATTGGTCAAGAAATATAAAAGTGCTATTTTTACCATCATTTTATGGCCTTTGCGGGTTTTTGGATAAATTGCCTTCTTTGTTTCTTGTGCACGGGCATCTTTACCAATTTTCTAGAATAAAATAAAATGTATCAGTTTTCTTACAAGAAATAAATGAAGGGACTGGTAAACAACAAATATGGGTACGTCATACCATTTCATTACGAATCTGAGCAAAACTAGTGCGCCCAGCACTATGAGTATCAGTCACATTCTTTCGATTTTTTTTATTTGTTTCAGCTTTTTTCTTGACTGATTCATCACTCCAGTACTTGAGAAGCACCTTGAACTGTTCCACTGGAATATTTGCAGGCCTGCTTTTCATCCTTTCAGCGTCGGTATCAAATTTGGTATAGCATACACTCTTAACACGAGATTTATATACCCTCCAGTCATCAGCAAGGCTTTTAATTACCCAATCCTTGCCTTCCTCAGGAATTATGTACTTTGTCTAATAAGGTATATAAAAATACGGATAAGAATCAAGAAAGAAGCAACTATTTACGATAAACAAACCAGTATTTTTGTCTAACAAGGAAATGATATGAATCAAGAATTAAAGAAACATTATGATAAAAAAACAGGTTATTGCACAATTTACGTCACTAGAATAAATAATAAGGACAACACAATTTACATAAAATACTGTGTTAAAACACAGAAAAAGTTAATTTAGAAAAAAAATACTGAACATGTTTAGTAAAAAACAATTAAAGTGCTTTTTACCTTGATATATTCCCACCATCCATCTTTTATTGCTTCAGGAACTTTAGACCAATTTACATAATCAAGTGGGATGTACAGCCTTGCTATCGTCCCGATAAAACTACTGAATTCAGTAATGACCTTTTTTTCCTTTGACACGGGCTGGAGGTCACGATTTAAATTAATAACTGGCCTTTCATCGAGTCTCCTTGTGAAAACATGATTCATTTTCGTAGGTCCTCTACGCCTTATACTTTTGGTACTAGATTCACCTACAAAAATAGCCACAAATAAATATGCGTATTCCTGATATAAAAAATAAGACAATTACCTACTATTTGAAACAAACCTATTTCGAAGACACTATCCACAACAGTTTGGAAGTTATTCCCATCACAATTTTCATCATCATTGACACGCATTTGTTGTTCCGCATCTTTTTTACATTTTTGTAAATCAACAAATGCCTCCATTATACCAATCCCTTCATTGGCAGGAGGCCTTTGCAACTGTGTAAGATCAAGAGGAAGTGGCGGGGGAGCTGGTAGTGGCGGGGGAGGTGGTAATATATCTCTATCATTAACCTTGCGAATAATACAAAAAAATAAATTAAATTAAAACAAGAATTAAATTACAACTAAAATCAACTATGTAGATGCATATGAAATACACAAAAATAAATTATATTAAAATAATTTCATATACCTTTCTCCCTTCAGTTTGATTTACTGAACATGAACGAGTCCTTGGTCTGACGACGACTTCGTTAACCTTTTTAACAGTTTTTACTTTCTTTTTTGGCTAAATACACAAAAAATAGTCAACAAAATTGTATGTTCCACAAAAACAAAGGAGTTGTATTTGTAAAAAAATAAACCTGAGGAATAACATGTTCTCCTTCTTCTTCGCTTAAACTATCATGTCCAGAAACATATGCCTGATCAAATTCAGCTTCTGACCAAGGATCTGTAACTGTTTTCTTTGCTTTCTTGGTGGATTTCCCAGCAGTAAAGAACTCATATGCCTTCTCCTTCAGTTTATACTTATCAGCTTCTTTCGCATTCGCTTCCATTCTCCTTCTTCTGTTTAGCTCATAATCAACAAGTTTCTTCTAAACCAAGCACCCAATTAATAAACTTAAATATAAGATTACAATAAAGCATACAATGTCATTACACCGGGATAAAAAAATTACCTTATCACCTGACTTTCTAAGCTTTCTGGTACTGATCTGTTTATCATGTTCTATTTCATTCTCCACCAAAGCTCGTGACTTTATCTTATCAGTTGTCTGTTGTTTAAGATCTTTAATCATCACAAACTTCCTTTTCAAGGGTAAATCAGCACCTACGATATAAAGACGAAAAAGATATAAACTGTCAGTTCAGTACTCAAATTTATATAAAAAATTATTTGGAGCCAAAATTATTTTACCTTCAAATTGTGTCCTTGGTCTTATGACAACATGTGGTTGTATCTGGGTAGCAGGAACAATATATGTGTCCACCATATTGTCAACGTAAATATCCAAGAAAGAACCAAGTTTTACCCCTGCTACAAGATCATCTACATCTTTATCAGTCATCAGTAGTTTCCATCCATCTTCTTTCTTCGCATAAACTCCTCCAATTTCTGTATATCCAAGGTCATCTTTAATATACTCCATCAGTATCGAGAATGAAAATCTATCAGGATCCGCAGCTGCATTAATTATTGTAGTTGTTCCATTTGTGTATTTGGTTTTTTGAAACTGGCCCTTATGGTGGAACCTGAGGAAAAAATAGTTTTCTTCCATAACCTGAAAATAACATGAACATGAATATTAATTAGTCCCCACATTATACAAATATAATCAATTACTATCAAGTAACGAGTGAAATATAAAAATTAAATAACCAACAATCAGGAATAAGTTACAACAAACAACAAGTAGCAAATAACAAGTGAACTGATCATCAAATTTTACAAGCAATCAGGAATAAGTTACAAGTAGTGGTACAAAGTTTTTCATAATTAAAAGCAACAGATGAGCATAAAAAACAGAAATAAAGAAGTCAGCATGTCCATTCATTCGTCATGGTCATCATCATGATCTTCTTCCTCTTCACCGGATGACACATTTTCATTCGGGATGTCATCCCTATGCCAAGTCACATCATCAGTTTGTTTCTGAAATGGGTATTCAAGTTCAGTATCATGCATGGTAGGTCCGCAAAGATCTTCAAGCATATCATCAGTTTCCTCGTCTATTCCATTGTGTTCTTTCGGTAGTTTCTTAACAACAAACCACAAGTTCTTTTTGGTACAATCTTGAATGTAGAATACCTGTTGTACTTGTGTAGCTAGTACAAATGGATCATCCTTTTGACATAATTTACTGAAATTGACACGTGTGAGCCCAAAGCAGTCCTTATCCTTTTGATACCAAATGCACCTAAATAAAACAACTGTAAATGCACCCCAATAATCTACTTCAATAATCTCTTCAATTGCTCCGTAGTAAATAACATCCCCAACTGTTGGATTTTGATCCTTCGAACTCGCAAAACTGGTGGTTAGAGCTATCAAGATGACACCGCTATTTTGTGTAGTACAGTTGGTATCCCTTTTCCTGGTGTGAAATCTGAATCCATTTATGACATATCCACTAAACTTTTTCACTGCTCGTTGAGGCCCCTTGCCAAATTTGATAATTCCAATGTATTTTCAGTTCTTTTCTCAACCTTAGCCTTTAACCAGTTATGAAATTCTAGAGTATGTGTTCTTTCTTTTTTGTATTTCTTTGTCTTTGCTTCATTATCATATAAAATACGATGTTCCCTACAATTTGTACACCAAAATGAAATTAAAATTACCATCTATATTCCTAGTTTAAACTACTATATTGACTTGAACATATAAAGGGAATAAGAACGTACTCGATAAGCTTCTCAATCTCGACATTTCCACTGTTGAATAGTATGTACCGATGAGCATTTATCCAAACATGTTCCGCCAAGTAGACAGACTTTCCATCTTTGTTTCTCCTCGAACCAATGGGGTATCCAACATTTATGTTCTTCTCAACCTCTGTTTTTCTACTATTACTTAGAAATCTGGAACAAAATGTCACGCATTCTTCTGCCAGGTACCCTTCTGCTATAGACCCTTCTGGTTTACTTCTATTTCGGACATATGACTTCAATTTACCTAGATATCTCTCAATACCAAACATCCATCTTAGATGCACCGGTCCCCCAAATTCCACTTCCTTACATAAGTGGACTGGAAGGTGAACCATGATGTCAAAAAATGCAGGCGGGAAGTTAATTTCTAGTTGGCAGAGTATTTCAATAACTTCCTCCTGCAACTTATGAACTTCTTCTAGCTCCAACACTTTTCCGCATATCCCCCGGAAAAATGCACCTAATCTGACTAAAGGTATTGCGACCTCTGGTTTTAAGTTCTTTACAGCAGCAAATTGTAGTAGATACTGGAGTATAAAGTGCGCATCATGACTTTTATACCCGAATATCTTTCGTTCAGCTACATTTACACATCGACTGATATTAGATGCAGTTTCGTGGGGCAACTTAGCGTCCATGAATAATGTACAAAAGCTTTCTTTTTCTTTTTTCGTCATGTCAAAAGTTGCTGCCCTAATTTCATAGCGATTGCTATCTCCAATTTTAATGGGATGAAGAACCTTTCTAATACCCATTTCTTGCAAATCTTTTCGGGCACTGATATGGTCTTTCGTCTTGCCACACATATTCAACAAAGTCCCTATTATTTTATCACATATATTTTTTTCTATATGCATGACATCTAGATTATGTCTAATTAAATTATCTCTCCAATATGGTAATTGAAAGAATATAGACTTCTTTTTAAATGGACAATCTGCACCCCTTTTCCTCTTCTTTGCATCTCGTTTCCCAAATTTTTTTTCATATCCGTGCAATAATTCTTTAATATCCTTTCCAGATAATGGAGGGGGGCAAACATCAGTTTCAACCTTACCATTAAATCTTCTAGTATCAAACCTATGCTTGTGGTCAGGAGGTAGAAATTTTCTGTGGTTCATATAGCATACTTTACGGCTATGCTTCAAATACAATGAAGAAGTACAGTAATGGCAATTCGGACAACCTAACTTACCCTTCGTGCTCCAACCCGATAAAATGGCATACCCTGGAAAATCACTAATGGTCCAGAGAAGACTCGAACGTAACATGAATGTTTCATCAGCATAGGCATCGTAGGTTTGTAAACCTACTTCCCATAATTCTTTCAACTCAGCGATGAGTGGCTGCATATATACATCTATATCATTACCAGGGTACACGGGTCCAGGGACTAGTGTCGAAAGAATTAAGTTTTCAGGTTTCATAATCAACCAAGGAGGAAGATTATAATTCACTAGAATAATTGGCCAAGTGCTGTGACTTATATTCATCGATCGATAAGGATTAATCCCATCTGCCGCTAAACCTAACCTGATATTTCGAGGGTCCGCTGCAAAATTTGGACGGTTAGCATCCATCGACTTCCAACCCTCTGCATCGGCCGGATGTCGTAGCTTTCCATCTTTTGTTCTTTCTAGTGCATGCCATGTCATGAGTTTAGAGTAGTCTTTACACATGAATAAGCGTTGGAGCCTTGGTTTCAACGGGAAATATCGTAAGACTTTTGCAGGAACTTTCAACTTTTTTTCTTCCAAGTCAGGAGAAACAGGTGCATCAGTCCTGTTTTTTGGGAGTTTCCATCTTGAAACCCCACAAAATTTGCACTTTGTTAAGTTTAAATTTTCCCCCCAATACAACATGCAATCATTGGGACAAGCGTGTATTTTCTGATAATCAAGACCTAATTCTCTAATCATATTTTTGGCCACCTTAAAAGAAGAAGGCAGATTGACATCAGGAAATGCCTCCTTTATCAACTTCAGAATACCGCTAAAGGCACCCTCAGTAAAACCATGAGTGCACTTTAATAAGTAAAGTTTCACTACAAATCCTAAAAGAGTAAATTGTTCACACCCCGGATACAAAGGTTGTTTCCCTTCCTCAACAAGCTTATAAAACCTTTTTGCTGTGTTATTCATTCCATTCCTAACTCTACTTTCATCACGAATCATTTTATCAAAATCTTCACCTAGGCCCATACCACTATCACAATCCATCTCCTGATCAACTTTTTTAAACTTAGGGGTTGACACTTCGTATACCCAATTAACAAACGATGGACACAGACCGTTACTAACGAGATGGTCATACACGTCTTCTTCAGAAAACCAGAAACGATTACTACAATCTTTGCAAGGGCATCTTAGTTCAGATCCTGTGGCAAAATTATCGAAAGCATTTTGTATAAAATCTGTCACCCCATTACTATAGGCCTCACTGTACTTTGGAAGTGAAAACCAAGTCATATTGATTGTTCACAAACCTATTTTTTACACAAAGAAAGAAACAAAAGACATACATCATAAATTATATAATCATAATTATAAAATCTTATTTATAAAATGAGATTTTATCAATACAAGCCTAACCATTCCTAATTAAAATTCATATTGAAAGATCTCATAGTTATAAACTAAATCAAAAAATAAACAAACAAAGTTATAATCGATGACAACATAGTCAGTACTCATACAATAATCACAAAACAAAATCCCTAATTAAAATTATACACAACCGATTAAACAAAACAACTAAAACAAAAAAAATAGAACATGCACAATCGATTAAAATGTATTTTGAGGATAAGAAACAAGATTGAACATAGAAAACATAATCAATTAAGATTTGAAAGAAGAACAATCACATGGTATTTTGTAATCAAACTTATAATCGATTTAGGGAAAAAGATTTGAAGCAAGGATCTGTGTTTTACCTTTTTGGAGCTTCAAACTTCTACGAGCTGTGTTTCTCCTCAGATTCTCCTCAGATTCTCCTCTCTTTGAGCTGTGTTTATGAGCTTTGTTCTTCTTCCAGTTGTGCTTACTTTGTCTGAAAATATAATGTCCAACTATTTTGTTCTTCTACGAGCCTCTTTTGTTTTTCTTTCTTTTTTAATTTTATTTTGGGAAGCCCGGCAAGTCTTTTAGTAAAATCCCGCCCAGCAATGTTTCAGAAGCCCGCCATTTATTTGGCTAATTTTTTTTATGTACTTCAACGCCTAACAACTCTTGTTACAATAGATAGCTAATTGTTAACCTTTTTCTTTTTTTGCACTTCAATTGCAATAATTTTAAAAGTCCTTACAATATATATACAATGGTCTACCAATTGCAACATCATTTCTCAAATTTTTAGAAATGTGATTGCCATAGCCATTCTATGGTGTAGTGGTGGTACCACCCACACTACCCTACCTCGAAAAGGAACTGCAGTGATCTTGAATAGGGATCCTACAGCGATAGATAGAATCCCCATAAAAATACCACTAGATCGAGCACCAGTGATTTCGTATCCGGTCAAAATCTTGGCTAATTGATCAAATTGGGTAGCTCCAGTAGACCCATAGATCATGGAACAAATAGGGTGGGTAGGCCTAACCACCACAGTACACGTATAGACGCGAACCCCCTCGTTACCGTACGTGCGACTCTCACCGCATACGGCTCGCACAAAGACTCCTAAATCCACCCCGAGCCTTTTCTTTTATTCCACCTCTCCTCTCCAATCCTCGATAAAACTTGTGTTCCTCAGGCGTTAATTAAATGGTGGTCTTTCCTTTTCACCTATCGTATGTATCGGATTGGCTTCGTCCCGAACCAGGGGGCATTCTTGCGGGCGTGTGCGTGTAGGAAGGCCGGCGGCTCCATAAGCTAAAAGACTACGACTACAAGCCAAGCCGGAAGCGACTCGCTTCTATTCTCGCTGGGATTGGACATAGATGGGGGATTTATAAATCATAGTAGTTCGCCAACCTCTCTTACTAACATATGATACAATTTCACTTCACGACACGACCAAAAAAAGAAAGATAGAGCTTCGGCTCAGTTGGCCTTCCTAGACTGACGAATGCCTCTTTTCTCTTCTCTGAAGTTTAAAACAAAAAAGTGGGAGAGGCAGGATTCAAACCTAAGTAGAAAAACTTCAACAGATTTACAGTCTGCCGCTTTTGACCACTCGGCCACTCACCCCTTCCCGGGCCCTGGTCAGGCCCCCCCTCAATGGGTTAGAAGAAGGAGGGCGGCACTCTGAATTAATCAAAATAAGCTTATTGATTTCATTGAAGGGAACTAAGACTATTAGCTTAGCGAGCGTTCCGGGAGAATCTAGTCATTTAGTCATAAAAATATCTGTAAAGCAAGGGGCAAGGCTTCTATGATAGCTTCCCCTCATGTAGTCGACGGCCTTCCCCGGCTCCCCTTCGTCGCTTCTGGCGAAGCTGCGGGTTCATGAGCAAGTGAATGAACGAGCCATGTTCCTAAAAAGAGTGACCATCTTTGTTTTCTTCCCTTCCCCTATCCCTTCAAAGCCCTTGTATAGGTTGGGCGCTAGCGCTTGACTAATAGAATAGGAAAGTAAGGCTCTTCTGCTGAGCGAAGCTACGAGCCTACCCTTCTCGAGCCTACTTAAATAACTTACGCTTACCAAGCCTTAGGTACTCAAATAAGGCTACAGCAAGCAAAGCAAGCTTTCCCCCTTCGTTTGTTGTGGGTGGCGCCTCACTGCAAGCACTGAATGAATGAAATGAGTGGGATTAATTCCTTCTGGCAATGAAGATACTACTCCAGTCTTCCCATTCATTCCCAGTGGATCCTTCTTCTCCCTTAGAATGGAACAAACCAAATTCACTTATTCGAGAGTGAGGAAAAAAACCAACAAGAAACTTCCCACTTTTGATGTTCCACGATTCTACTAGTTTAGAAACTAAGGAGAAGGACAGGGGTCGCTAGGTCAGAAAAGCAAGAACTCTAAAATCTCCCCAAGTAGCATTTGAACCTACGACCAGTCAGTTAACAGCCGACCGCTCTACCACTGAGCTACTGAGGAACAACGGACTTTAGGAAGCCGGCTCTCGTTCATTGGACCAACCTATGACCAAAGAAAAAGGAGTTCGTCGCTCTTTTTCACATACACCAGGAGAAAGGGTTACGATAGCAAGCCCTTCCCCGGCCGGAGAGCCTCCAGAACAAGGAGGCGGCGATCAACCATCCGCTATCGAGATTTATATTGATCAATCGATCTCCGCGTCCTGCCAGTTTGCCAAGTAGACTCACTCTACCGAGGGGCAACAAAGGCTGGAACTCTTCTTGCCAAAAACAAGGGACCTACTTCTCATCCTAGGAGTTAGCAGGTATGAAAGAGTCCCTCTCTGTCGTCTCTCCTAGTTTATACTACTAAGTAGCACTTATGCTATTCAATCATAGAATCAATTCTGATCAAGCGGAAATTATATATGTTATTAGTCAATCACTAACGCCCTATCTAGAGTCTATAGTAAGGGGCCTCGTTAGTGCGCCCCTTTTCTTTCTCAAAGTTAAGTTTCTCGCTTGTTAGTAAAGCTTTGAAGCCCCTACTTTTATGTTATATGGGATATTTGAAGAAGCGCGGGTTTGGAACCCTATAGGCTGGTCTCGATCTCGCTTGATGGTTGGTTCCCCTCTCGATGATTGATTGTTGACTCAACATTTATTTCGTGCTTGAGTTGGAGGGCTCTCCCTCCATCCATCGAGTCAAGTAATTTGCTATTGGAAATTTTTCCGCCGCCTATCTTATGCCATGCTTCTTTTTTCTCCGAATCGGTTTTTAGTGTCAGTCAATCAAGATTCGCCATCAAGAGAGGGAAGAGCCTTTACTTTAGGACTTTAGGTTAGGTCGGTCTCGTCATTCACATAATTCCCCCGTCCATCGATTGATCGCGCGAGTACGCATCCAGTGAGCGCATAGCGACTGAAAAAAGCGTTCATCCTGGATTATCTTCCTCAATCAAAATTCATATCAATTGGTCCCTATTCATTCGGTCAAAGTCTCCACGGCCTTTTCACACCCCTCTACTAAGAGGTGCACCATGTTAATAGGAATCGACAAAGACCTTCTTGTACACGTCCTCGAGGGCAGCATTCATGGCAATCATCACTAGTTTCTCCCGAGGGCATGGTATGGCTTTGTTCTTGGTGTTGTTTAATAGATAGATGCCGAGTTCCGCTTTTCCCCATCCGGGAATCTCCATCTGCTTTAAGTGGGTGAGCTAGAATCCTTATTCCAGGTTGGTTTTTCAAAAGACTATATCTTTACCCCTTGCATCTTCATCTTTTCGAAAGTTGAGACCCAGCCTTCTGGGTCTGCATTAGTCCTATTTCAGGTGCAAAGCCTCTTCAATAAAGACCTCTTTCTCTCTTTCTTTTCTTTCTCCCCCATTTCTCTTTTTGTTGATTGAAAGAGAATAAGCGCTATCCGTTGAGTAAAGGGGGGGGTTGCTACAATGATTCAGGCGGTTGGTGGCCCCTTCGAGAGTTGCGGGTCCTTGCCCCGCTGCATGAGTGGTAGCTCCCGCTCAAAACTCCTCCGACACGAGTCCTAGTCGTTGCGCTGCGGTCCGTTTCCCGGCTTCGCTTGTGCGATTTGCACTTCTGATTGGTTCCATATCCATCCCCAACCCTAACGAATCGAGTATGAAGGGGGCAGTCAAGCGGTTCGGGTTTTTTGTCGGTTCCCGTTCGCCTGCCCCCCTCATACATAGTCCATTAGTGGGTAGGGCGGTAAATATAGAGGGCGCCTGCCTCCTCTTCAGACGTGTCCTCGACAACCTGGCTAGAAAAAGGTGGATTTAAGGTCAGATATATTTGAGTTCAAATGGCACAGGACTTTCGATCGACCATAGTGCGTATTTTACCCTTACCGAATTCATTTCATTATATTATTAAAATGAAAGCGTAACGTAAAAAGTGACTTCTCGTGTTGATGTTGCATTTCTTTGGTTTGGAAGTTCCAGAATGTATTCTGTGGATTTATAATAAAGGAAATCCCTACCATTTGATTTATTCAAGTTCCGTGCTGCTCACCGCTCCTCGAGGCCAAGGACGGGGTCGAACCGTCATTCCAGGATTTGCAGTCCGATACATTTCCATTATGTTACCCAGCCAAACCCGCCATCTCATGTGCCAAAGTAAAACGGTTGTTCTTCCTTCCCCGCTCCCTCTTTTTCTACATATGCGACGGCGGGTTACCAGAGAAGAGAGGACAACTTCTTTCTCCTTTGCCTTGCTCAATCTTTCTTTTCTAATTGAAAGTAGCAAGCCACTCCACTACTGTACTGGTACAGAGGCCAGATAGAAGGTTGCTTCTTCTATATGTATGTTCAGGCGAAGAACATCTAGAAGCTAGCTCTTGTAAACAACCATGCCTATCTAATAATAATCAAATTTTTCTTACCAAAAAGGGGGTCTTACTAAAAGTAAGCAACCAGTTCCAAGTGATATGGCTTTTCACTAGTCCTTTCCAGAGAAGGTTGCACATCCAGCCCGCCGGATCCGTTGTTTATGCGGCAGTGCAATGCAGCTGAAAAACGGAAGCCCCTTTTGATTAGTAAGGTATAGGCTGGGGAAACTAGGGTTCCAAAAAGCTTCCCTTCCTTATACTTATATTAGAGAAGAGTCTTAGAAAGGGGCACCCCTACTATACCCCTAAACTACAAGCTAGCGCGCAACGACTTTTTATCCGTTGTTGCTTGCTGCTTGCAAGCTCGAAAATAGATCTTTCGCCTCTCCTCCCTGTCTCCATTCTGATTGATTAGCTTCTTCCTTCATGCAAGCATTTGATTCGCCCTTGTTGTATTGCATTTTGTGATCCTCCGCCTCAGTCTGCCTTTTTCGGATAGCTGGGATCCGACGTTGATTTCCGATTTCAATGTAAGTTCCAAGGCGGCCCATCTGGTTAGTTCAGCTATCACTGCTGGAAGCCCCTGCGGTTGTTCAGCTGCGTACTCCCCGTCCGCCTATCTCACACTTCCAAAGTATATTTCTCTTTTAGATTTCATTTTCCTTTCCTGCATCTTTATTTCTATCCATAGGTCGGCTTCGTGCAGATAGATGTTTGCCGGGGGAGATTGGTGCTCCTTGAGGTATGCCCTTCCGGTAGGTTGTTCCCTTCTCTTTCTTTTCCATCCAGTGCCCGCACTGCGTCAGAAAATCTTTGTATTCGATCTCTCTTAGCAACACAATAAAGAAGTCTAACAGTTTCTCTCGACATCTGTCTTTTCTTTTAAGTCATTGATCTCATTTCTATCAACAGGGGGGTCTGCCTTAACTATTAAGCCTACACCCTTTTCTTTTTTTTTTTGCTCGATCCCGCCCTTAGACTCGTTACGTTGTTCGACTGAACTCGTCAGCTCCGTGCTCTATTCCGCCGGAACCCGGTTCGAGAACCTTCTCTCATAGATTCCCTTCACCAAGTCATCGCCAGCAATCAGCTCTTCTCCCTTGGTGGATAAGGGTGAGTTCCTTTCTTGTCTTGCCCAAAAACTTTCTTTATTCTCATTGGAGAAAGACTCTCCCGCGGAAAGGTTTTACATATAGGGTCAGCTACTTTATTTATCTCGCTTGCCGTTAGTCCGTCTAGCGCCTTTCGGTTGGGGCCCGCCCCGGGCGTTAGACTGCTTGGCTTCTATTTTAGAGTCTCGAAGGCAGTCAACATGTCAGCCATTCTTCTCACATTATACTTGTAAATCCTTTGCTCTTTTTCCTTCTCTCTTCCAGTTCTCCCCCTCTACTTTCTTTTATTTTATAGGGGCGGAGAATACCACTCTATCAATAACAATAAAAAAGTAGCAATTCCGTTTCAAATGGTTTGAGCTTGGAAGCAACCTACTATCTATCGATAGACGAGAACAGACTGCTATTGGCCGCTTCGCCTATCTATTCTATTATGGCCGACTTGGAGATATCAGAAGAAGACCATCATCTCTATCTGGGTACGATCATAGCTCCATTCGTTGAACCTTGGGGATAACCATTAGTATTGAGGTCAATCACCGCACCACCTCTATCATACAATACATACGACATTACACGACGCGAGAGTGCATGGTCAATACACTCCTAAAGCGCCTACGTTCCGCTTGCAGCCAATACAACCACAACCTAACTTGCACGAGATTCAACAACCGAAGCTACTGACTGGTAGTCCCGAGGGGACGACATCCCACTATAATAGTTAGCAGTACTGAACAAGCGAGTCATCGGTCCGGGGAAAGAAAAGGGTCGCCTTTAAAAAAAAGATCGCTTAACTCGCTAGGCCTTCGGAACAAAGGCTATTATGTTCATGCTTCAGACGATCCGACTTATTATATATACTTCTTCTATTAGAAAGGCGAACCTACAGGCCTGTTTAGCGCGTTTCTAAAGTAAACCTCCGGTTACCTTTGTCAACGCTACTAAGGACCGGGTGAAGAATGAAAAATGTCCGCTAACGCCCACGGAAGAAGATCTTTTTTAGAGCAGCAACGAATGTCTTGTATCTATGAAGAAAGATTTATCCCCGGGTTCAGACCCTGAGTGCCATACCATGCTGAAGGCGATTCACGAGAGAATCGCGCACAGTTCCCTTTGACCAAGATGTGAATGCCCGTGATATGATCGGTATAGGGATGGATTTCATGGCCGACATCTAACCGGCACGAATAAGCCGACATGAAATAAGTTCCCCGCGGAGCATTTTTTCTTTCATCCTCGGACGTTCGGACCTTTTGTTTGATTCCGGCACTTGTGTTCTCATGCCCGGAACCCCCGCGACTGATTGGGAGAAAGAGCGAAAGCGGGAAAGATGGATTGTTATCCATCATAAATCGATAGGAATTCCTCGGGGATTGCCTTCTAATATATATTATGTCTTTCATTATTAACATCCGCTAATAAGAAAAATGCGCGATTGCTAGTCAACTTTCATTTTTTGAAATAGAATGGTATGGGCTGAGGCTCTGAAGGCTTTCTAACTTTCTTCAATTAGGGAATAGCGCAGATGGATCAATCACGCGGTTCTGTAGCGTCTTCCAACTCGTTGTCCGCTCCCCTTCATCCTCAGTGATGTTTAAAAACGGGAAAAGCGTCGTTCAAAAACTCGCGTTAGCTCGTTTTTTGGACCACCTTCTACTTTTGAACCAGTTCTCGACCCCGAGCTTAGGTGACTCAAAGAAAGGCGCGCTGGCAGCTCGTAGCCGCGGCAAATGCACTTTTATTGTTCAATCATTACATTAATAGGGGCCTTCCAGGAATTGACCAAGCGGGAACCGGGGATCAAAGTTCCGTTGATTCATCTATCTCAAATAGGGAAAAACTGAATCAAGAAGAGGTCAGCTGAGCTCGAAAGGGGTCAGCTGAGCTCGTCAGGGGTAGCATTGCACTTGAGAGTTAGAAAGTGCAATGCTAAGAAAGTATCCCTATTTATTTTCTATCTGATTCCGGGATGGAATCCTTTTAAGGAGGGGAGACTGTAATAACCCCAATTTTTGGAAATTTTTGAAACCCTGATGAATAGTAACTTTTGCTGATGATGCTGATTAAGAAAAATTATCAGACCACGCTATATAGGAGTACTGTTATGGAAATTCTAAGATCGTATTAGTATTCCATAAAGTAAATAAGTGTATGTAAAGATCGTCAGAATCCGAATTCGAACACTTTGATTTTTCCCGAAAATCCACCAGATACCGAAAGAACTGAGTATAAGGTAACATGATTAAAAAGGATTTAAATTCAAGGATTATAAGAGAGGATCATAAAAAGGAATTTAATTTATTGAGAAAGGTTAAGGGAACCCAAGTAATAAGATCCCGGGTATGATCCCTCAAACGATAAACGAGAACGAAAGTTAAGCGAACCGTATAACAGATCAGCGGTCATTAGCCAAGTAATTAGGAGTTAATTAAAGAGGTTAGTGATGATGATGTCATCACACCAACAAGAAGAAGACAAGTGTGGGAAGATGACATAGGAGGATGACATAAACATGACCAAAAGGGAAGGAATTGTTGGTTGATTATAAACCACACAAATTTTACCATGGTTAAAAGGTTAATTAAACAAAACAACCAAGCAAAACAAATCAAAAACACAAAACACAAAGTTGACTTCATCTTTCCAACAAGAAGCTCTCGGCTTCATCTCTTTTTCAAAGAAAGAAAAGTTCAAATTCAAGTTCCAAGCTTTGTTAATTATTGAGGTAATTATCCAAGGTTCCTTGTGCATAGATATAGATATCCTATGAATCTAAGCTTCCATTTCCTTCACAATCTCTTCCAATAATTCATGGAAGAAGAGGGTGAATAGTGTTTTCAAGATCTTGAAAATTTTGATCTTGTGTTTTTGTTTAGATAAAGCTTTGGTAAGGATTTTCAAGGGTGATTCCAAGCTCCTTAGTTACTTTACTCACCAAGGAAGGTATAATCTCATACCCTAGCCCTACTTTTGATTATTTAGAGCTTTTTATGCTTGGTTTAGTTCTTGGGAAGTATGATCCATGTATATTTAGAGTTGGGTTGGATTTATAATGAGTTTGGAGTTGTAAATCTTGATTATTGGTTAATGAACTTAAGTATAGCTTTAGTCCATGTTTGAGGGTAGTATAAATTGGAAATCTTGAGATGTTGGGGATGTTGTAGTAAATTGTGGATGGAGTTTGATTGTAGTGGTGATTGTGGGTTGAATTGTGAATTGTTTGGAGTGGTATAAATTTGGTAATCGCGTAAACATAGCCGTCGTAATGTCCGATTTACCTTATACTTCTTTTGTTCTTAACATTAGGACCCGTGACCTCCCTGTTAGGTTTTGACCATTGCCATGTTTAGATAGTTCATGTTACGAGCTTCGTTTTGATATGTGGTTCGTTTGATTCCGATGTACGGTTTAGGAGAAAAGACCGTTTAAAGTAACGGCGTTTCGCGAACGTACCATTTCCCCTCGCCTTACTTTGAAACCTTGGTTAAGGTCCTTAAATGACTAATTGAGGTATGAAACAATTGTGTAAGGTTAATAAGTCAGTTGGTAGGGTATTCGTGAAAGCGTCGCCTTAAAATTCGTAACGTTTAATTTATTAAAAATGGTGGAGCCGAGGGTACTTGAGCGACTCATGTGAATCGTTAAGCGTAGAAGTGACCATAAGCAAACGTTAGGGTTCAATTGGTTAAAGTCTAGCTTCTTAAGCGACCGTGGTTTAATTCCGACTTATGTTATTGTTCATAGGTTATCAGACCCACTCTAACCTTAAGTCTATCCGGGAACACTCAGACAAGTTTTCTACCCGTTATATTGTTGTTGTGATGTATATGTGTATATGCATTATCTTGTGATAAAGGCATGATTGTTATTAGCAAATCTTGCGATATATTGGAGCATGTTGATATGATATATATGCATGCCTGTTTCGTAATCTTGATATCTCCTTGTTAATTCAATGCTTATAAGTTGCATAATACCTATGCTAGAGATAAGAAGTAGTTGCGTATACCCTTAGTATAGGGGACCCAATGGTGAAAATTTTTCTAAACCGGGAGTCGATGTTCCCGAGTATAGTATATGTATATACATATGGATATAGTTTTCAAAACTATTAATCGAATAAGGTTTATTCGATAACTTTATTTTATTTAATGAATATTATTTTGAATATTCATTCGAGGACGTATGACTCCGCTTTATTTTATTTAATGAATATTATTTTGAATATTCATTCGAGGATGTATGACTCCGCTTTATTTTATTTAATGAATATTATTTTGAATATTCATTCGAGGACGTATGACTCCGCTTTATTTTATTTAATGAATATTATTTGGAATATTCATTCGAGGACGTATAACTCCGCTTAGTTTATTTAATGAATATTATTTTGAATATTCATTCGAGGACGTATGACTCTGCTTATTTTATTTAATGAATATTATTTTGAATATTCATTCGAGGACGTATGACTCCGCTTTATTTTATTTAATGAATATTATTTTGAATATTCATTCGAGGACGTATGACTCCGCTTTATATTATTTAATGAATATTATTTGGAATATTCATTCGAGGACGTATGACTCCGCTTAGTTTATTTAATGAATATTATTTTGAATATTCATTCGAGGACGTATGACTCCGCTTATTTTATTAAATAATATTCTTTATTTTATTAAAGAATAATGTTTTGATATTTCAAGCTTGTTTTCGATTATCCAAATAAAGATCGTACTTTCATATAAGTACATCTTTGGATAATTATTATTCATTTCAAGTATGAGTTTTAAAACTTCTACTT
Source organism: Apium graveolens (assembly GCF_009905375.1). Classification (NCBI taxonomy): domain Eukaryota; kingdom Viridiplantae; phylum Streptophyta; class Magnoliopsida; order Apiales; family Apiaceae; genus Apium; species Apium graveolens. Next base: position 168,070,544 of record NC_133654.1, on the reverse strand, counting down.
CAACTATTTTTATAAAGATTATCCTTTATGGGAATATTATCTAAACAATAATATTCAGATATTTTCTAATATATTGGGACTGATTTATTTTATTAAATAAGCATTACTCCAAACATTCTAAAAAATGTTTTCGAGTCTTCAAAATGATTTTAAAAGTTCAAGCGGATCACAAAACTCATTTTTTAGATTTAAGATCTTCCTTTCGAAGGGGATTTAAATACTCGCTCAAAACCTGAGGGATCCGGCTCTGTGAGGTATTTTTATATATTCGCAACAAGGTTGCTGTTTTGATAAAAGAAGTTTTTGACTACTTACCCAACACTCGGGAAGTAAAATTCTTGGAATAAGTTAATCCATTAACAGGCATCGCCTGGGAAATATCGGTGAGTTTTCCTTTCCAACTAGATACGACTTCTTGGTGGAGCCGTATCAACAAGTTTCTACTTGGGAAAGGGGGACCGAGCTTTACGTTTCAAAGTCATGGATTTCATCTGAACTAGGAGTGGCGTAAGTGGTCGAGTGGCGCCGGCCCAACCTTATTTATTGGCCCAAATGGCCCGGAAGTTCCGCTAAGACGGTCCATTCCTTAGGAGTCCAGTGTTCGGTTGACAAGTAAATCCGACTGTTCTCCTCTACATGTAGAAAATGGTGGGGTTGCACTACTGCGACTGATCATCGTGAGTGGTCTTCCTGGTGTGGCAAACTCCCGTAATGAGTTCATCATCCAATTGGATATTTCTGCAATACTACCCAGAGCACTTCGATAGAAAGGCTACGGCTGGGCGATTGTTGAGTGTTGGCAGGGTCGAGTTTTCAAAATAATGTTTTCATTAAATGAAGTATCTCGTAACTTCATTTCATTTTGATGATATTTCAAAGATTGATTCTATACAAGTTTTGTCGTGTAGCTTCATCTATGGGATGAAATATTTATACCTTGAACGGTGGTAGTTCAAGTAGTATTCGGAAAATGATATAAGTATATTGGAGTATCTTTTAACTTCATCTTTTCAACTTATATCTAGTTAATGATTATCTTATGAATGACAAAGGTTTTCAGAAAAACGTTGAGACAAGGTTAGATATATGAGATCACCTTGCAGCGATATTTCTATACAGTTATAAACCGGAACTCTGTGTATATTATGCATGGAAGAGGACTTCCAAGATTTTTGAAAAGTATATATACATATATACTGAATATTTTGCGACTTGGTCGCGTTAAGATATCAAACTTGGTTCATTTCTTCTTGACCAAGACTTTCATGAGTATTATGATGAGAATTCTCATATATTGTTAATCATTATAAATATTATTTTGGTGGGCTTGTTGCTCACCCTTGCTTTCTTCTTTTCACACAACAACAGATAGACAAGATGAACAGGACCAATCTCCCAATTTGCGAGCGGATAGGAAACGTTCTGTAGTTTCCTGTAGGCGTTGATGCCGCTGTAGCTGAGGTAGGAATTACCAATAGGCTAGGCTTTCAACTTCTGATGTACCAGACTTATGTATCTATATGAATTGTAATAATGGCAAAGAAATGTAAATTTATTCAGAAACCCTTTTGAGGTGGAATGGCTTATAATAGTGGAATAAAATGACTTGTGTTATTTTTGGTATTCATCTCTGAGACTATAACTTGTGGTATGTGTGTGTGTATATTGTGGGGTCACAGTACGCAGTAGTTGGTTGTTTATTAAGATTAAGTGTTATTAAGGGAAATGGAACTCGTGACAACCCGAATCCCCGACCCCGGATTTTGGGGTGTTCAGAAATGGTATCAGAGCCAAGCGTTATAAACCTCAGAGATGATGTGACGTTAAAATAATAAGTTAACGAGGGGTAGCCGGGCCGGGTCTCGATTCACAGTGGTCCACTCGCAATGTAATAACCCCAATTTTTGGAAATTTTTGAAACCCTGATGAATAGTAACTTTTGCTGATGATGCTGATTAAGAAAAATTATCAGACCACGCTATATAGGAGTACTGTTATGGAAATTCTAAGATCGTATTAGTATTCCATAAAGTAAATAAGTGTATGTAAAGATCGTCAGAATCCGAATTCGAACACTTTGATTTTTCCCGAAAATCCACCAGATACCGAAAGAACTGAGTATAAGGTAACATGATTAAAAAGGATTTAAATTCAAGGATTATAAGAGAGGATCATAAAAAGGAATTTAATGTATTTAAAAAGGTTAAGGGAACCCAAGTAATAAGATCCCGGGTATGATCCCTCAAATGATAAACGAGAACAAAAGTTAAGTGAACCGTATAACAGATCGGCGGTCATTAGCCAAGTAATTAGGAGTTAATCAAAGAGGTTAGTGATGATGATGTCATCACACCAACAAGAAGAAGACAAGTGTGGGAAGATGACATAGGAGGATGACATAAGCATGACCAAAAGGGAAGGAATTGTTGGTTGATTATAAACCACACAAATTTTACCATGGTTAAAAGGTTAATTAATCAAAACAAAAACAAAACAACCAAGCAAAACAAATCAAAAACACAAAACACAAAGTTGACTTCATCTTTCCAACAAGAAGCTCTCGGCTTCATCTCTTTTTCAAAGAAAGAAAAGTTCAAATTCAAGTTCCAAGCTTTGTTAATTAGTGAGGTAATTATCCAAGGTTCCTTGTGCATAGATATAGATATCCTATGAATCTAAGCTTCCATTTCCTTCACAATCTCTTCCAATAATTCATGGAAGAAGAGGGTGAATAGTGTTTTCAAGATCTTGAAAATTTTGATCTTGTGTTTTTGTTTAGATATAGCTTTGGTAAGGATTTTCAAGGGTGATTCCAAGCTCCTTAGTTACTTTACTCACCAAGGAAGGTATAATCTCATACCCTAGCCCTACTTTTGATTATTTAGAGCTTTTTATGCTTGGTTTAGTTCTTGGGAAGTATGATCCATGTATATTTAGAGTTGGGTTGGATTTATAATAAGTTTGGAGTTGTAAATCTTGATTATTGGTTAATGAACTTAAGTATAGCTTTAGTCCATATTTGAGGGTAGTATAAATTGGAAATCTTGAGATGTTGGGGCTGTTTTAGTAAAGTATGGATGGAGTTTGGTTGTACTGGTGATTGTGGGTTGAATTGTGAATTGTTTGGAGTGGTATAAATTTGGTAATCGCGTAAACATAGCCGTCGTAATGTTCGATTTACCTTAGACTGCTTTTCTTCTTAACATCAGGACCCGTGAACTCACTGTTAGGTTTTGACCATTGCCATGTTTAGATAGTTCATGTTACGAGCTTCATTTTGATATGTGGTTCGTTTGATTCCAATGTACGGTTTAGGAGAAACGACCGTTTTAAGTAACGGCATTTCGCCAACCTACCATTTCCCCTCGCCTTAATTTGAAACCTTGGTTAAGGTCCTTAAATGACTAATTGAGGTATGAAACAATTGTGTAAGGTTAATAAGTCAGTTGGTAGGGTATTCGCGAAAGCGTCGTCTTAAAATTCGTAACGGTTAATTTATTAAAAATGGTGGAGCCGAGGGTACTCGAGCGACTCATGTGAATCGTCAAGCGTAGAAGTGACCATAAGCAAACGTTAGGGTTCAATTGGTTAAACTCTAGCTTCTTAAGCGACCGTGGTTTAATTCCGACTTATGTTGTTGTTCATAGGTTATCAGACCCACTCTAAGCTTAAGTCTATCCGGGAACACTCAGGCAAGTTTTCTACCCGTTATACTGTTGTTGTGATGTATATGTGTATATGCATTATCTTGTGATAAGAGCATGATTGTTATTAGCAAATCTTGCGATATATTGGAGCATGTTGATATGATATATATGCATGCCTGTTTCGTAATCTTGATATCTCCTTGTTAATTCAATGCTTATAAGTTGCATAATACATATGCTAGAGATAAGCAGTAGTTGCGTATACCCTTAGTATAGGGGACCCAAAGGTGAACATTTTTCTAATCCGGGAGTCGATGTTCCCGAGTATAGTATATGTATATACATATGGATATAGTTTTCAAAACTATTAATCGAATAAGGTTTATTCGATAACTTTATTTTATTTAATGAATATTATTTTGAATATTCATTCGAGGACGTATGACTCCGCTTTATTTTATTTAATGAATATTATTTTGAATATTCATTCGAGGACATATGACTCCGCTTTATTTTATTTAATGAATATTATTTTGAATATTCATTCGAGGACGTATGACTCCGCTTTATTTTATTTAATAAATATTATTTGGAATATTCATTCGAGGACGTATGACTCCGCTTAGTTTATTTAATGAATATTATTTTGAATATTCATTCGAGGACGTATGACTCCGCTTATTTTATTAAATAATATTCTTTATTTTATTAAAGAATAATGTTTCGATATTTCAAGCTTGTTTTCGATTATCCAAATAAAGATCGTACTTTCATTTAAGTACATCTTTGGATAATTATTATTCATTTCAAGTATGAGTTTTAAAACTTCTACTTCAACTATTTTTATAAAGATTACCCTTTATGGGAATATTATCTAAACAATAATATTCAGATATTTTCTAATATATTGGGACTGATTTATTTTGTTAAATAAGTATTACTCCAAACATTCTTAAAAATGTTTTCTAGTCTTCAAAATGATTTTAAAAGTTAGAGCGGATCCCAAAACTCATTTTTTAGATTTAAGATCTTCCTTTCGAAGGGGATTTAAATACTCGCTCAAAACCTGAGGGATCCGGCTCTGTGAGGTATTTTTATATATTCGCAACAAGGTTGCTGTTTTGATAAAAGAAGTTTTTGATTACTTACCCAACACTCGGGAAGTAAAATTCTTGGCATAAGTTAATCCATTAACAGGCATCGCCTGGGAAATATCGGTGAGTTTTCCTTTCCAACTAGATACGACTTCTTGGTGGAGCCGTATCAACAAGTTTCTACTTGGGGAAAGGGGGAACGAGATTTACGTTTCAGAGTCATGGATTTCATCTGAACTAGGAGTGGCGTAAGTGGTCGAGTGGCGCCGGCCCAGCCTTATTTATTGGCCCAAATGGCCCGGAAGTTCCGCTAAGACGGTCCATTCCTTAGGAGTCCATTGTTCGGTTGACAAGTAAATCCGACTGTTCTCCTCGACATGTAGAAAATGGTGGGGTTGCACTACTGCGACTGATCATCGTGAGTGGTCTTCCTGGCGCGGGAAACTCCCGTAATGAGTTCATCATCCAATTGGATATTTCTGCAACACTACCAAGAGCACTTCGATAGAAAGGCTACGGCTGGGCGATTGTTGAGTGTTGGCAGGGTCGAGTTTTCAAAATGATGTTTTCATCAAATGAAGTATCTCGTAACTTCATTTCATTTTGATGATATTTCAAAGATTGATTCTATACAAGTTTTGTCGTGTAGCTTCATCTATGGGATGAACTATTTATATCTTGAACGGTGGTAGTTCAAGTAGTATTCGGAAAAAGATATAAGTATATTGGAGTATCTTTTAACTTCATCTTTTCAACTTATATCTAGTTAATGATTATCTTATGAATGACAAAGGTTTTCAGAAAAACGTTGAGACAAGGTTAGATATATGAGATCACCTTTCAACGATATTTCTATACAGTTATAAACTGGAACTCTGTGTATATTATGCATGGAAGAGGACTTCTAAGATTTTTGAAAAGTATATATACATATATACTGAATATTTTGCGACTTGGTCGCGTTAAGATATCAAACCTGGTTCATTTCTTCTTGACCAAGACTTTCATGAGTATTATGATGAGAATTCTCATATATTGTTAATCATTATAAATATTATTTTGGTGGGCTTGTTGCTCACCCTTGCTTTCTTCTTTTCACACAACAACAGATAGACAAGATGAACAGGACCAATCTCCCAATTTGCGAGCGGATAGGAAACGTTCCGTAGTTTCCTGTAGGCGTTGATGCCGTTGTAGCTGAGGTAGGAATTACCAATAGGCTAGGCTTTCAACTTCTGATGTACCAGACTTATGTATCTATATTAATTGTAATAATGGCAAAGAAATGTAAATTTATTCAGAAACCCTTTTGAGGTGGAATGGCTTATAATTGTGGAATAAAATGACTTGTGTTATTTTTGGTATTCATCTCTGAGACTATAACTTGTGGTGTGTGTGTGTGTATATTATGGGGTCACAGTACGCAGTAGTTGGTTATTTATTAAGATTAAGTGTTATTAAGGGAAATGGAACTCGTGACAACCCGGATCCCCGACCCCGGATTTGGGGGTGTTACAGAAATGGTATCAGAGCCAAGCGTTATAAACCTCAGAGATGATGTGACGTTAAAATAATAAGTTCACTAAGATAATAAGAACTCTTTCCAAGTTCATAGTCGGACTACCTAACGTAGTACTGACAGTTAAAACCCTTACGGGAACCCTTATAAATATTATGATAGTAACATAGTTCGTTATCGTATAGGGCAGCGGGGCACCGAACCTTGAGGTTCAGGAGCATCAGCATGAAGATGTTTTATTACATGTTGGAGATCAAATTGTGAATCCGATAGAGTACCCTAACGAGGGATCGGATGAGATTTATATTGGGAATGTTGCAGTTGAGGATGTTATCCCAGAAGGGATTGTTGCTGAGGAGGATCTCGTGGAGGATCCTGACGAGAATAAAGAGAGGACCGCTGAGGAATTGATGACCGTAGTCAGGGCGGCTACCAGAGCTAGAATGGCCGCGAGGGTGGCACTAGAGGATGAAGAGTTACCAAGGGCACAGAGGATAATGAGGGCAGAAGGAGTGGGGCCTTCCACAGCACCAATTATACCAGTATCAGACCCTCTCCAAGAAGTTCCTACAGACATCCATGAGGTTCCACCAATTCCTGTTCCCTCCCCTGTACAGAGCCCAGCACCTACTGAGGAAATGCCACCTTTGTCTCCTGCACCATTGTCACCCGATACCGTGCTTGGTTATCTATTTGGATCTCCTGGGTCTACACCACCTGCACCCCATGGACTGCTAGATGCTACCACTCAGGCTTCTCTCATCGCTGATTATCATATGACCTTGGGTGGCCTGTCTGAGGCCCGTAATATTAGAAGCGATCTGTTGGACCGACTTACTGCACCAAGAATTGAGGGTGGGGTACTTCTAACAGGATTAGCTAATAGCATGGAAAGGATTGAGGCTACCACCCGGATTATAGCTAGAGGCCATCTTGAGGGTCAGATTGATCCAGCTCTACTTGCGACTATCTTAGACCTCATTACCGCCTTAATGGAGCAGGTTAGGGATGTTGTGCGTGCCCGCATTTCTTGATCCATAATAGTATGCAAAGTCTAAGCAATCAGACAAGGATTTCATGCAGCACCGCTTTTGGAGGATTAGCCTAAGTTATGAATGATTAGTTTTAATGACTAGATGATTATCTGTGGTAGTACTTTTGGGATAGAAGCGATCATGCCAAATGATGTAATTCTCTTTCTTGTGTTCAGTTTTTGTACCCTCGAACAAATCGTTATGTATATATTTGTTCCTTTCAGTTCAGATCAGTTTGTTTGTGATAAGTTCATATTGTTAATTGCACTATTAGCACTTAAGAGTGTCATGAAGTTTATAGAACTTGAGAATTCATAATTTACGATCACGTAAGGACTGAACGAGGGAAAGAAATAAGCAAAGTAAGTAAGACAAATATAAAGAGATTCCCAAATATTTTCCAAGCATTATGCCCCCACGAAGAATAAGATTTGGGGCAAACCCTGAATGTGATAATCACGGAGGTCGCAATTAAGATATAAGGGACCCAGAATATAATGAAGTGGAAAATGAGGATTTTAACGTATAAGATAACCCCGATTATGGGAGAAGGATGAAACATTTCATACTGAGAAAACAGAAGTCAAGCAAGATAGGGAGAATCAGGACGGTACTCCTATGGGGAAATTCATGGTCCTGCCTAACCAAAACTTATACTTTTTCCCAAATACCACCCTGAGGAAACAATGCGGTGGGAAATTCTTTCAGGACCTTTAAGTCGCTAAGCTCTTAGAGTTCCAAGGAACAAGTTGACCCAGTCGAGGCAAGAGCCTGGCTAAAGGAAATAGAGGAATTATTTGAGATTCTAAATGATTGACGAAGCGCAAGAGACTGTTTTTCCACTTACCTTCCTAAGAGAGAGGCAACCCACTGGTGAAAGGCCAAGAAAGGCACAGCACCAGAGGTTATAATAAACTGATTAAAGTTCAGTCAATTGTTTTCCGGAAAGTACTTCCCAAGGTTTTGGAGATAGTGTAAAAGCTTTAGAGCCAAAACAAAGGCGGACGAGTATAATGAATTATGAATCTAAGTTGTAAAAGTTATCAAGATTCGTTCGGAGGACACGAATCCCAGAACGATGTGATGTTTGAAGTTAATGATTAGTGGGTTCATGAAATGATTGTAATAGAAAGGAAAATAAAAAGAAACTGAAGTGGAAAGGAATATAAAGGCAATAGAGTTTGAGGAATGATAAGGGAGTTGGGTATGAGGAAACCCTAAAGACTCGTAGTTATAGAAATAGAAAAGTATGTAATCGTCAGGGTGAGGGTGATTCACCGTGAGTTAAAGTTGATGGTTGTAGGCATAAGAGATACATATATTTTATCCCCTTTAAGTTGGGAGGATTCGAGGAAACCTTGAGATAGTTCGAAGGATAAATAATGAGACGCGGATAGACTGAGGAGACAAGAAAAAAAAATTAAGAAATTGGATGAAGGGAGTGACCTTCAAGAATGTGAAGTGTAAGACCGGTGGCTTGATACCCGGAAAGGGAGACGCCGGGTATGAAAGATATTCCAACATTGAGGTGACTGTCGAGATAAACAACAAAAGTAAATGAGGATTTATTAAGAAGAAGTTCACACTGAACACGACCAATATCTTCCAGAACATCCCTGTTATCATTACCAAATTAGGAAAGAAAAGCGGGTAACCATTGTTATCTTTTGGAGGCCATATTGATTGACCTCATTTTGAATACAGATGTTATTGTGAAATTAAACATATACTATCGAGGTGGGAATGATTGAATAAGATACCCTTATCAGGGATATATGACTTAATTTATCCATGTAAGGATGCAAGTACCCTTCTAAAGGTGGAATTAAGGACATAACCTCAATAGCTTGATATGAACCATGGGGGATGCATAAAGGATGGCATTTCACCCTTAATAGGGACATTATTAGTTTGGGTAGTATGGAATGAAGGACTAAGGTAACAACAACCTTTAAAGATCAGTAGAGAAATTTTTCAGAAGTACATAGACAATGGTTCTAGTATTAGTAAATGGTATTTTGATATGCCCTGTATCTAGGGAATACAGGAGGAACAACTCTTGGATAACCTTAGAGGTTTTACAAGGAGAAAGGTAATATTCAAAGTTCTGAAGAATACAAATGTTGATAAAGGAAATATGGCATAATTATAATAATGCCAGGTGGGCACATGATAAACCATAAGAAACTATAGATCGACCCAATGAAGGTCGAGATTGGTGAAAACGAGAAGGACCCAAGATAAGAGACGTCCTAAGTATGATCGAGATTCAGTCGTGACAATGTTCACATCTAAAGACTAAGGCAATGACTTATGGAAAAATGGTGATTTTTTTTTCTTTCTCACGAGGACTTAAGAAAAGCATTTTCACATAAGCAGTGATTGAAATGAGGTAGAAAATTTAGTTGGAGATCGTTCAAAAGACATTAACTATAAGGAACTATTACTATCAGGAGAGGCCAATGAGGTGGCCGACACTCTAAGTGTAAGAGAACAATTATAGGCGCTCGTGCCAGAGGATTACAGTAATGATGGTTAAATCCGTGAAGGTTATATTATGGTGTGGAATATTGACATTCCTTCTGATGATTGTGCGATACTCAACCGTAATAGTATTTTTATAAAGATTTAATTCATATAATCGCCGTGAGCGGGCTATTTATCTTAGAAGGTCCTATCTTGAGATTAGCCATGACCATGTTACGAAAGGACTAAATGAACTTTTGAGCTTCATGTCTCCTAATAAAGACATATGGTTAATAATGGTATTAGCCTGCTATTGTTGCTTTCATTGAAACTCTTTTGCAATTTTATCTGCTTCATGTCATGTATGTACGTCAGGATCAGGAGTGTTCTTCAGGAATCATGAATGGTGATTATGTTACCTCCTTAGAAGAATTTGATACGACTGGTATAGACTCTGTATGGTTAGCTATTAAGATTTCGAGGAAATGAATGAGTACAGTAGGTCAGCGGTGGACTATGGTAATGCATCAACGATTATTTGAATAATGATTCGATTACAACCGTGAGAGTTGTATTGTACTGGATATTGAGATTGAGTACCACTAATCGGGTCGTGGTGGTGTATAAGCTATCATTGATAGACTAACTAGTGGATTATTTACATATTATATATATTATTCCTTCTTATGAATAGAGAGTCATGTTACTATACGAGGAAGGTTGCAGTGCAAACATAGAATTCTAGTAACAATGATGTCTAGAATGAAATCCCTTATTCGAGTTTCGATATCGAGGGAGTTTCAAAAGTGAGTGTTTATGAGCTCGAGCAAGAGCATGGGTCCATAGGACGATTGACGGAATAGTAAATATTTAAGCATGTGAAATGCGATACGATAATACTGGATATTGATATAGATACATATATTTTGTTCTCCAATGACAAACCTCTATAGTTCAGAGGTAGATTCCAAGCCAGATATTTGTGGCAATATTTTTTTTTTCATATACAATTCTCTTCAATTCGTTCTTTTCTCTCCTTTTCATTTTGTATAAGTTGAGAAGAACAACCCTTCCAGAAGGGGATGTATTGCCGAATGGCTATCTATCTGTGTGATAGAAGCCTAGTAGGATACCACATGTTCTTTAATTGCTTGTCAAGTACTAAAGGATGGCCACCTTCTGTACTAACTATGCGATGTAACAAGTGTTCATGATCATAGTGATCTCTCAATAAATTCTTTACTTCCATATGATTGATCAAACTTTGGAAGATGGAAGCAGCTAGAGATGAAGTGGTATTAGTGCGGTGGTATTCCGAATCTAACGCGTTCGTGATACTAAGGTTGACGCGGTTATTAAAAGGTTATAGAATACTAACGAGTAAAAGTGTGTATAGTATTATGTACGGAAGATAGTAATGACTATGAACAAGAAAAGAAGGAGTATAGGGAAATAAAAGCTATAATGAGAGTCTGTGCAATAGACTTGAAAGAATTTGGAATAATCACTTAACGTGGATTGAGTTTTCTTACGACAATAGATCGTATGTCAGTATCGAGATGTCACCTTATGAGATCCTTGAGGAAAGGCAATGTCGATCTCCCTTATGTTAGGTTGAAGTTGTAGAGCGCAAGATGCTCGGACCAGCACTGGTCCAAAGGACCAAGGATATAATAGATCTAATCGGAGGATGGCTGGTAGTAGCCCAAGATGGACATAAGAAGTATATTGATTTGACACGAAAAGAAACAGAGTAGGAAGTAGGGGACCTAGTGTTGTTATAGGTATTCCCTTGGAAAAGATGGATGAGGTTCGGAAAGAAAGGAAAGCTAAGCCCACGAATTGTTGGACCCTTGGATATATTAAAACGTGTTGGGAAGTTAGCATATGAGCTAGCCCTACCCCCGAACCTGTAGCAAGTTCATAACATGTTTCATGTATCAATGTTAAGGAAGTGTAATTCGGATGCCAGACAAATAGGGGCATATGAGTGCATAGACATTCAACCAGACGTAACCTATATGGAGCAACCAGGAAGGGTTATAGATCGAAAAAGGGACAAGAGCTTAGGAGAAGGGTTATCAAACTAGTCAGAGTTGGTGGTAGAACCACAATGTGGGAAAATTGACTTGAGAGTTAGAAAGTGCAATGCTAAGAAAGTATCCCTATTTATTTTCTATCTGATTCCGGGATGGAATCCTTTTAAGGAGGGGAGACTGTAATAACCCCAATTTTTGGAAATTTTTGAAACCCTGATGAATAGTAACTTTTGCTGATGATGCTGATTAAGAAAAATTATCAGACCACGCTATATAGGAGTACTGTTATGGAAATTCTAAGATCGTATTCGTATTCCATAAAGTAAATAACTGTATGTAAAGATCGTCAGAATCCGAATTCGAACACTTTGATTTTTCCCGAAAATCCACCAGATACCGAAAGAACTGAGTATAAGGTAACATGATTAAAAAGGATTTAAATTCAAGGATTATAAGAGAGGATCATAAAAAGGAATTTAATGTATTGAGAAAGGTTAAGGGAACCCAAATAATAAGATCCCGGGTATGATCCCTCAAACGATAAACGAGAACGAAAGTTAAGCGAACCGTATAACAGATCGGCGGTCATTAGCCAAGTAATTAGGAGTTAATCAAAGAGGTTAGTGATGATGATGTCATCACACCAACAAGAAGAAGACAAGTGTGGGAAGATGACATAGGAGGATGACATAACCATGACCAAAAGGGAAGGAATTGTTGGTTGATTATAAACCACACAAATTTTACCATGGTTAAAAGGTTAATTAATCAAAACAAAAACAAAACAACCAAGCAAAACAAATCAAAAACACAAAACACAAAGTTGACTTCATCTTTCCAACAAGAAGCTCTCGGCTTCATCTCTTTTTCAAAGAAAGAAAAGTTCAAATTCAAGTTCCAAGCTTTGTTAATTAGTGAGGTAATTATCCAAGGTTCCTTGTGCATAGATATAGATATCCTATGAATCTAAGCTTCCATTTCCTTCACAATCTCTTCCAATAATTCATGGAAGAAGAGGGTGAATAGTGTTTTCAAGATCTTGAAAATTTTGATCTTGTGTTTTTGTTTAGATATAGCTTTGGTAAGGATTTTCAAGGGTGATTCCAAGCTCCTTAGGTACTTTACTCACCAAGGAAGGTATAATCTCATACCCTAGCCCTACTTTTGATTATTTAGAGCTTTTTATGCTTGGTTTATTTCTTGGGAAGTATGATCCATGTATATTTATAGTTTGGTTGGATTTATAATGAGTTTGGAGTTGTAAATCTTGATTATTGGTTAATGAACTTAAGTATAGCTTTAGTCCATATTTGAGGGTAGTATTATAAATTGGAAATCTTGAGATGTTGGGGCTGTTGTAGTAAAGTATGGATGGAGTTTGGTTGTACTGGTGATTGTGGGTTGAATTGTGAATTGTTTGGAGTGGTATAAATTTGGTAATCGCGTAAACATAGCCCTCGTAATGTCCGATTTACCTTAGACTGCTTTTCTTCTTAACATCAGGACCCGTGAACTCACTGTTAGGTTTTGACCATTGCCATGTTTAGATAGTTCATGTTACGAGCTTCATTTTGATATGTGGTTCGTTTGATTCCGATGTACGGTTTAGGAGAAACGACCGTTTTAAGTAACGGCATTTCGCGAACGTACCATTTCATTTTGCCTTACTTTGTAACTTGGTTAAGGTCCTTAAATGACTAATTGAGGTATGAAACAATTGTGTAAGGTTAATAAGTCATTTGGTAGGGTATTCGCGAAAGCGTCGCCTTAAAATTCGTAACGGTTAATTTATTAAAAATGGTGGAGCCGAGGGTACTCGAGCGACTCATGTGAATCGTTAAGCGTAGAAGTGACCATAAGCAAACGTTAGGGTTCAATTGGTTAAAGTCTAGCTTCTTAAGCGACCATGGTTTAATTCTGACTTATGTTGTTGTTCATAGGTTATCAGACCCACTCTAAGCTTAAGTCTATCCGGGAACATTCAGGCAAGTTTTCTACCCGTTATACTGTTGTTGTGATGTATATGTGTATATGCATTATCTTGTGATAAGGGCATGATTGTTATTAGCAAATCTTGCGATATATTGGAGCATGTTGATATGATATATATGCATGCCTGTTTCGTAATCTTGATATCTCCTTGTTAATTCAATGCTTATAAGTTGCATAATACCTATGCTATAGATAAGCAGTAGTTGCGTATACCCTTAGTATAGGGGACCCAAAGGTGAACATTTTTTTAAGCCGGGAGTCGATGTTCCCGAGTATAGTATATGTATATACATATGGATATAGTTTTCCAAACTATTAATCGAATAAGGTTTATTCGATAACTTTATTTTATTTAATGAATATTATTTTGAATATTCTTTCGAGGACGTATGATTCCGCTTAATTTTATTTAATGAATATTATTTTGAATATTCATTCGAGGATGTATGACTCCGCTTTATTTTATTTAATGAATATTATTTTGAATATTCATTCGAGGACGTATGACTCCGCTTTATTTTATTTAATGAATATTATTTTGAATATTCATTCGAGGACGTATGACTCCACTTAGTTTATTTAATGAATATTATTTTGAATATTCATTCGAGGACGTATGACTCCGCTTATTTTATTAAATAATATTCTTTATTTTATTAAAGAATAATGTTTCGATATTTCAAGCTTATTTTCGATTATCCAAATAAAGATCGTACTTTCATATAAGTACGTCTTTGGATAATTATTATTCATTTCAAGTATGAGTTTAAAAACTTCTACTTCAACTATTTTTATAAAGATTATCCTTTATGGGAATATTATCTAAACAATAATATTCAGATATTTTCTAATATTTTGGGACTGATTTATTTTATTAAATCAGCATTACTCCAAACATTCTTAAAAATGTTTTCGAGTCTTTAAAATGATTTTAAAAGTTAGAGCGGATCCCAAAACTCATTTTTTAGATTTAAGATCTTCCTTTCGAAGGGGATTTAAATACTCGCTCAAAACCTGAGGGATCCGGCTCTGTGAGGTATTTTTATATATTCGCACCAAGGTTGTTGTTTTGATAAAAGAAGTTTTTGATTACTTACCCAACACTCGGGAAGTAAAATTCTTGGAATAAGTTAATCCATTAACAGGCATCGCCTGAGAAATATCGGTGAGTTTTCCTTTCCAACTAGATACGACTTCTTAGTGGAGCCGTATCAAAAAGTTTCTACTTGGGAAAAGGGGGAACGAGCTTTACGTTTCAGAGTCATGGATTTCATCTGAACTAGGAGTGGCGTAAGTGGTCGAGTGGCACCGGCCCAGCCTTATTTATTGGCCCAAATGGCCAGGAAGTTCCGCTAAGACGGTCCATTCCTTAGGAGTCCAGTGTTCGGTTGACAAGTAAATCCGACTGTTCTCCTCTACATGTAGAAAATGGTAGGGTTGCACTACTGCGACTGATCATCGTGAGTGATCTTCCTGGAGCGGAAAACTCCCGTAATGAGTTCATCATCCAATTGGATATTTCTGCAACACTACCCAGAGCACTTCGATAAAAAGGCTACGGCTGGGCGATTGTTGAGTGTTGGCAGGGTCGAGTTTTCAAAATGATGTTTTTATCAAATGAAGTATCTCGTAACTTCATTTCATTTTGATGATATTTCAAAGATTGATTCTATACAAGTTTTGTCGTGTAGCTTCATCTATGGGATGAACTATTTATACCTTGAACGGTTGTAGTTCAAGTAGTATTCGGAAAAAGATATAAGTATATTGGAGTATGTTTTAACTTCATCGTTTCAACTTATATCTAGTTAATGATTATCTTATGAATGACAAAGGTTTTTAGAAAAACGTTGAGACAAGGTTAGATATATGAGATCACCTTTCAACGATATTTCTATACAATTATAAACTGGAACTCTGTGTATATTATGCATGGAAGAGGACTTCCAAGATTTTTGAAAAGTATATATACATATATACTGAATATTTTGCGAGTTGGTCGCGTTAAGATATCAAACTTGGTTTGTTTCTTCTTGACCAAGACTTTCATGAATATTATGATGAGAATGCTCATATATTGTTAATCATTATACATACTATTTTGGTGGGCTTGTTGCTCACCCTTGCTTTCTTCTTTCGTCACACAACAATAGATAGACAAGATGAACAGGACCAAGCTCCCAATTTGCGAGCGGATAGGAAACGTTTCGTAGTTTCCTGTAGGCGTTGATGCCGCTGTAGCTGAGGTAGGAATTACCAATAGGCTAGGCTTTCAACTTCTGATGTACCATATTTATGTATCTATATGAATTGTAATAATGGCAAAGAAATGTAAATTTATTCAGAAACCATTTTGAGGTGGAATGGATTATAATTATGGAATAAAATGACTTGTGTTATTTTTGGTATTCATCTCTGAGACTATAACTTGTGGTGTGTGTGTGTATATTGTGGGGTCAAAGTACGCAGTAGTTGGTTGTTTATTAAGATTAAGTGTTATTAAGGGAAATGGAACTCGTGACAACCCGGATCCCCGACCCCGGATTTGGGGGTGTTACACGCAACTTACACGGCCCAGTTCCAACTCTATGTTGATAAGAAAAAAGAAAATCCCCTAAGAAGAGGACTTTCAACTATTCCAACAGAAAGGGGAAATTCCAATGCTTCATAGATAACCCCCTATGTCTCGTTCTCGTCCAACTCACCGGGAGATCAAAGAGCGGTTTGCGCTTCGCGCCCCAACCCCCTTAACTAATGGATGCTTAGATACCTGCAACTGAATCTGTAAGTGGTGTAGGGCAGGATGGATGATAAAAACGGTGAGAAGAAGACAAATAGAGGGAGGAAGGGAGACCTCTTTCTATTGCCTTCCCTTTCTAGTTCTAGACTGGTTCGTCGGCGAGACAACGCGCCAAGATCCGATTCGTCAATCGACGAATCCATGCCGCGTAACCTGGCGGGAAAGAGATGATGGCAACACACCTCATATAAGAGGGAGGGAGTCCAAACAGCCTTGTACGTACGCCGCCCGCCTGAAGAAGTTCTTCTCTAATTCCAAAAAGTAAAGCCACCATTCTTCAGTGATGAGCTCTAGGGAACAAATTTTATGTTTTTTTCCCAGAGAGAAATGTCTTTCCACTAGAACAAGTCCGCTGCGAGCCGAGCGAACAAAATGACTCAACCGAGCCGAGGCACTATTCACCAAGTGGAACTATGTACTCTCTTTCCTAAGCCAACCGCCCCTTCTCATATACCTGGCTGCTTCTCGCTCACCAAAGCGTACTTCATTTCCCGGGACAAGCGGCTCCCTCTTTATTCCTTCTAATTGGTAAGAAAGCGGTTTTTCCCTCAGGTTTTTCCCTGACCTTAGATGGAAAAATAAATGCTTAAAGAAAAGGCGCCCTCGAAGCTGATGCATCAGTCCTCTCTTATTTCCTTATAAGAACTTGAACCGGCGTAAGGAGGTTCAGTATAGTATAGTATAGTGCGGCTTATGGTTCTAGTAGCACAAAATATTGAAACTCTACTATGCTAGTTCACTCTAGAAGACCAAGTCTGACTTTAATAATTAGTAGTAGTATAGATTAGTTAGATTCATAAAATAGAAGAAGAGCCTATACTTTTTATTCTATTAGTCAAGCACTAGCACCCTATAGATTAAGGATATCTTCTGGATAGCTTCGAAGCCTTCAATGTTGGTATGGATACTTTGCTTCCCGTTCGCTGAACAACCCCTCAACACTTAACTATGCTTTAAAGGGCGAACTCCGCCTAATTTTTTTTGAGCTATTGAATTAGGCGATCCGAAAAGAAAATTCTTTCTCACTTCCCTCTATAAAAAAAGGCTGGTAATGGTGGTAAAGCAAGATGTATGTATCTAGGTAGAAGTAGACCTAGAGCTCTGGGGCTTTAAGGGAGAGGGCTAGTTTGGAACCCTAATCCAGACCAGGAGGGGAACTATATCCTTCATCCGGGTTAGACTATCACACACGAGACTCTCCCGGGCTCTCATCAAGACCAACTCACTACTCTCTCCTTAACGTCTGGTACAATTTCCCCGCCACTCTGCATGTCTTCTTGTGGCTGGGTCGAGTCATTCTTCACTCCTGTTACAAGGGAGACCTCTCTTCAAATACCGACCCTCCAGTTAGTTCCATTTCTGGGGCAAAGCTGAGCACTCGGGGCATAAGAGCCTGCAGTGATTATTAACATGCTTTTCCAGCCCATATCTTCCCACCTCCGGTCACATGAGCTTTTGAGAGCCCGATCTGGTTGGAACTCTTTTTTATGTATGTCTCATGTCTTTCAGCTCAGCGGGATCCAGAGAAAGACAGGCCTACCTACCAGTTCGAAGTAGCAAGATCAATAAAACAAAATAGGCTTAAGAGAAGAACCAGTTTTCTTCTTATTATATATCCCATCGTATACATCAGAATAGAGCCCTATTTTTAAGATTTAAGAAAGGGCCCTCTCTTAAGTAGGCCTGCACCTTTTAGGTTATCCGGAAGGAATGGAAGGATTAGTGTGATGTGAAACCTCCATAAATAAAAAGGTCCTTGGACTTCCCTATCTGTATGGCCGATCAATCTGTGACAACCCCATAACAAAGAGTGAAATATCAAGCCCTTTCTCTATTAAACCAACAAGCATGCACTCAAAATACCTCTTAAACCCCAACCCACCTTATTTGTGTACTGGAACAACTACCACTTCCTTAGAGCAACACTAACTTACCGCTCTCTACTATAATAAAATCCAAGAAAAAGAATAGCTTCGTAATTAAAAAACTGCCATTAATTACACACACGCAAGTAGTCCCTCGGCTGGAGGAAGAATGGTTAGAGCTATCATTGTCGGAGCTAGTTGAAGAATGGTTCTCAGAAGTAGTTTTGGGCGAAGAAGTGCTATTCCTGAAAGCAAGTGAGTAGAACTCTCCAACCAGTCGAGATACTACGTAACCTATATACGGTATACGAACGATAGAAGACTTGAGTCTATAGAGAATGCCACCCAGAAGAAAGATTGACTGCTATTGATCCTGTAGTTTCGACCCAGGAGAGCAAGATCAAACGCACCTTCGAGTAAGTTTTCAGTCAAGTAGGGATCCTCATTCTCTTTATATGAAGTAAAGAGCCCGTTTTCCTCGGCTAGTTAGTTGCCAAATAAGAGGGCAACAACAAGAGAATAAGAACAGAGCTACCCTTGCTTGATCAGAGATGCACCTTATATCAGGGAAGTCTTTCTCAAGTAGGAAGCAATATTATATTTCCCGTCCGTGTGATAATAGGTGTTAGTCTTCCTATGACTCTGGTTTGGTTACAGGTGTAAGAGCTATCAGAAAGCATTACTCTGAAAAGTTAACCCGTTCTAGGAACTATTCTATTCTTGGTAATGAAATCAAGACATGCTAATGCTGACGGTGACAAGACCCTCCTATCCCACTGAATCTAGTGTTGAAACTCTTTTTATGTCCATTTTGGGCACTAAGAAGGGCTAATAAAAAGCAAAAGCTTTAGTTATGAAAGATCTTGACCAATGTAGTTTACTTTATGAGTATCATACACTTTGGGGAATGGGATGGCTCATAATAGATAATAGAGTGGTAGCGAAGGACCAAGCAATGGAGTTTGGTTGAACAAGGACTTATTCTAGCAGAATTACCAGCCTAAGAGGAAGCGAACTCCCAAAGAAGGTTTCTACGGGCAGGTGGAGTTGGTGTAAGAGCGGGATACGAGAAAGAAGAACAACCAAAGAGTGATGAAGGAGACGTGTATGACAAGGAGAAAGCGAGAGCATAAGAGCGGGATAAGTACACTAGTCATAAGTGCCCCAGAAGCCGCTAGCAAGAGCAAGACCAGTGGGTAAGTATAACGTCGGTCCCGCGGCTTGTTTGGAACAACATCCTTTTCTCTAAGTTCCAGACCTTATCTATATGATCATGATCATTGTGCCTCACATACAGAATAGAATAGGAAGGTTCAAGTTCAAGGTTGACATAATAATAGGGCTTTCATTCGTTACCGGATCCACTCCCTTGCCCTAGCTTATGGAGTTGGTGATGCTCCGGTGACATGAGTAGTTTGGGAGATGGAATGGAATTATCCCTTAAAATACAGTGGCGGGGATCCACAGTGTGTTAGGTAATTAGTCAAGTAAGGGCTGATCGATTCCCTATTAAAAGCAGAAGGCCCGGGATCAGCAACCTCTATTTCAGTTCCTCATGAACCTTCGCCTAGAGTTTGAGTCCATCAGAGGCCGGCTCGTCGTAACCCTAAAACATGGCGTTAGTGGGAAGCAAGCTTACCTGCAGAAGTACAACAAACATAAGACATGTCCCTCCAGGCGAAGCTACTTTATTTTTTCATTATCCGAGAAGGGTGCCAGTGGAACTACTATCTATGATTTACCCTTCCTTGCTTGTCTTGACTTGAAAGAAAGTATCTTGAAGAAAGATTCCCGAGATGGTAGAGTGTTCTGCTCTTTTTCTACACCTCTCATTATCAGACCCCGAATTAGACTCAGGTGACTAAGACTTAGACAGAATTCCCGGGACATTTCTTTTTAAAAGAAAAAAGAAAATGAAATGAAACTCTTACCAGCTGGTTCAAATCAACCATTGGACTGAGGCAAGGGTGCCCGTTGTCACCTTACGTGTTCATAATGGGATCGGAGGGGCTCTAAATTATTAGAAAGGAGAAGATTGCTACTGGTACCTTGAGAGGCTTTCAATTCACACCTCAATCTCCTGTGAGTTCTCATACCCTCTATGCGGATGTTTGTACTCCTATAAAGGTTGCTTTGTGGCGAGGTGCTACGATTTTTTGAATTTTACTCTTGTCGAGTTAGCTCACTTCCTTTTCTTTTCTTGAGCTATAGAGCAATAGGAGGTTGATGGTTAGTTCAAGCAAGGGTTCCATCTTGGAAAATTCATTCCTTATTTTCTGCGTACTCTAGCATTACCTTTCAACTAACTAGTCTATTTTTTCTCTGGCCGGGATGTCTTGATATGGTTTCTGAGTAGTTGTAGTGCACTTATCGACTGCTAACCGCCAGATGTGTGTTGTGTAACTCCATCCATAGCCTGCACTCCCCGGAAAAGCATTTTTCACGTCTATTCGGTCCGTAAAAAAAGAAAGGGGCGTAACGAGCAGTCTACTCATGTACAAAAGTGTAATAACCCCAAAATTTTTCAACTTTTTGTAACCCTTGTGAATAGTGTTTTACCTGAATAAGAAAACTTTTCGTGCCACACTATATAGGGGTTCTGTTATGGATATTCTGGGATATTATTAATACTCTATGAAGTATATAAGTGTATGTAAATATCGTCAGAACCCAATTCCGAACACTTTGGTTTTTCCCGGAAATCCATAAAATACGGAGAGAATTGAGTATAAGGTAACAGGATAAAAAGGATTTAAATTAAAGGATTATAATAGAGGATCATAAAAAGGAATATAATGTATTGAGAAAGGTCAAGGGAACCTAAGTAATAAGATCCCGGGTATGATCCTTCAAACGATAAACGAGAACGAAAGTTAAGCGAACCGTACAACAGATCAGCGGTCATTAGGCAAACGATTAGGAAGCTAATCAAAGGGATTAAGGGGAGTGATGTCATCCAACCAATAGAAAGGAGACAAGGAAGGAAGGATGACATCACAAGGGTGACATAAGCATGACATGGAAGAAGGGAGGTGTGGTTGATTAAGGACCACACAAATTCAAGGGCAAGGTGGTAATTTGCTAAATCAAAAACAAAACCAAGTCAACCAACTAGCAAATCATTTCATCAAAATCAAAAAATCAACCAAGGCCTTGTTCTTCATTGTTTGCTCTCGGCTTTCTTCTTTTTGCAAGGCTTAGAATTTCCAAAATCAAGATCAAAGCATCCTTAATTGGTAAGAAAATTCCCTAACCATCCTTATGCTTAGTAATGGCTATATCATAAGTTTAAGCCACAAATTCTTTCTCTAGCTTCTTGATTTAATCATTGGAGAAGACAATGAATAGTGTTTTCAAGTTTTAACTTGAGTTTTTTTTTCTTGTTTTCTTGAAGATCCAAGCTTTCTTAAGACTTCTCCAAGCTTCTTAAGGCTTCCTAGCTCAACCCACCACTTCAAGGAAGGTATACCTTTTTCAAACCCTAGGTTCATATATATTATAAAGTGATTTTGATGAGTAAGATGTTATGGTATCTTGTTGTTATGTTTAGAGTTGAGATTTGGAATGGTGGTGAAATGAAATGATAATTTAGTGGTTTTGATTTAAAGAAACTTAAAGCATGATTAAAGTTAGGTTAAGCATATGTATGAATGAGTAATATTGAATTGTTTGGGATTGTTATGATGTGGTAAGGATGGGTGTTTGATGTGTGTGGATTTGAGGATGGTTTGTGATGATTGTGGGTAGTTTTAAAAATGGGAAATCGCGTAAACATAGCCGTCGTAATGTCCGATTTTCTTTGGACTGTTTTTGTGCATAGCATTAGGACCCGAGAACCCCCTGCTAAATTGTGACCACTGCCATGTTTAGATAGCTCATGTTACGAGCTTCGTTTTGATATGTAGTTCGTCCGATTCCGATTTACGGTTTAGGAGAAACGACCGTTTCAAGTAACGGTGTTTCACGAACGAAACTTTTTCCCTCGCCTTACTTTGGAATGTAGGTTAAAGACCAAAAAGGATTAATTAATGTGTGAAACATTTATGGTAAGTGTGTTAGGCAGTTGGTAAGTCATTCGCGAAGGAATCGCGTTAAAACTCGTAAAGGTCAAGTTATTAAAAATGGTGGAGCCGAGGGTACCCGAGTGACTTAAGCGAATCGGTGAGCGTAAAACTAGCATTAGAGTCTAAGTTAGTTAAAGCATAGACTTACAAGTGATTTTGGTTTAATTCCAACTTACTTGTTGTTTATAGGTTGCCAGACTCGTCCCGAGCCTTTCTCACCCCCAAGTCGCTCAGGCAAGTATTCTATCCGATACACTGTTGTTGTGATGTAAATGTATGTATATGCATTATCTTGTGATATTGCATGATTGTTATTTAGCAAATGTTGCGATATATTGTAGCATGTGATATGGTATATATGCATGCCTGTTTTATATTCTTGAGATATATATCTGTTGGTTTATTTGATAATACCTATGCTAGAGGATAGTTGTATCTTGCATATACCCTTAGTATAGGGACCCAAGGGTGAAAATATTTTCTAAAACCGGGAGTCGAGGATCCCGAGTAGATTTTATATGGATATGGATATATATATATATATATATATATTTATATATATATATGGTTATAGTTTTCCAAACTATTAATCGAATAAGGTTTATTCGATAACTTTAAACTTCATTTTATTATTGAATATTATTTGAATATTCATTTGAGGATGTATGACTCCTTTCTTTTATTTAATGAATATTATTTATAATATTCATTCGAGGTATTATGACTCAGCTTATTTTATTTATTGAATATTATTTGAATATTCATTTGAGGATCTATGACTCCGATTATTTGCTGAGATATATTCTTTATTTTATTAAAGAATAAGGTGTCGATAATCAAACTTATTTTTGATTATTCAAATAAAGATATTACTTTCGTATAAGTATATCTTTGATTATTTGCTATTCATTTCAAGTATAAGTTTTAATACTTCTACTTCAATTATTTTATAAAGATTATTTTTTATGGGAATATTATTTAAATAATAATATTCAGACATTTTCTAAATATTCTGGGGACTGATTTACTTCATTAAATCAGTTTTACTCCAAACACTCTTTAAAGTGTTTTCGAGTCTTTAAAATGATTTTCAAAAGATAGAGCGGATCCCAAAACTATTTTTATATTTAAGATCTTCCTTTTAAAAAGGGGATTTAAATACTCGCTCAAAACATGGGGGATCCGGCTCGGTGGTGTGTTTTATATTCGCAACAAGGTTGCTGTCTTGGTAAAAGAGTTTTTTTGATTACTTACCCAATATTCGGGAAGTAAAATTCTTGGAACAAGTTAATCCATTAACAGGCATCGCCTGGGAAATATCGGTGAGTTTTCCTTTCCAACTAGATACGACTTCTTGGTGGAGCCGTATCAACAAGTTTCTACTTGGGGAAAGGGGGAAACGAGCTTTACGTTTCAGAGTCATGGATTTCATCTGAACTAGGAGTGGCGTAAGTGGTCGAGTAGCGCCGGCCCAGCCTTATTATATTGGCCCAAATGGCCTGGAAGTTCCGCTAAGGCGGTCCATTCCTTAGGAGTTCAGTGTTCGGTTGACAAGTAAATCCGACGGGTTCTCCTCTACATGTAGAAAATGGTGGGGTTGTACTACTACGACTGATCATCGTAAGTGGTCTTCCTGGCGCGGTAAACTCCCGTAATGAGTTCATCATCCATTTGGATAATTCTGCAACACTACCCGTAGCATTTCGATCGAAAGGCTACTAATGGGTGGTTGCCGAAGCATTGACAGGGTCAAACATTTTTATTGGTGTATCCATTGAATGAAGTATCTCGTAACTTCATTTCTTTTCAAAATATTTCAAAGATCAAATATTTTCAAGTTTATTTGTGGTCTCATCTATGGGATGACCTCGTGAATTTAATTATACTTTGAACGGTGATAGTTCAAGTAGCTTTATAAATGATATAAGTGTGGGGAAGTATTGATAACTTCATTCCTTGTTTTTACTTATATCTAGTAAGTAATTATCTTACACACGATAAAGATTTTAGTAAGTATCCATTTAGATACTGGTATTATTGTTATCACTACATATTATCTTGCGAGCTGTAAGGCTCACTCTTGCTTTATTTCTTCATCACACAACAACAGTTAGGAGAGATGGCCAGACTCCAGCAGACCCAGCGCAAGCGCGTGGGAAGCGTCCCGCGTCTTCCCGCTGATATTGTAGCTGCTATAGCTGCAGAGGTAGATCCATTGTAGTTTAGACCATCTACTTTTGAGAATCCAATTATGTATAATTATAACTTGTGGCAGATAATGGCAATTAACTGTAAATTATCAAGTAATCATTTTGGGTTGTAATAATTTTAAATTGTGGATTCAAAGACTTGTACTTATTTCAATTTCATCTCTGAGACTATAACGAGTTGTGGTGTGTGTTAGTGTGGGGTCACAGCATGAGGGTATTTATTATTAATTAAGTAAAGTGATATTGTGGAAAGAAAGACCGTGACAACCCGGATTCCCGACCCCGGATCTGGGGGTGTTACAGAAATGGTATCAGAGCTAAGCGTTATAAACCTCAGAGATGATGCGACGATAAAATAATAAACTCACAAAGATAATAAGAACTCTTGCCAAGTTCATGGTCGGACTACTTAAAGTAGTACTGACAGCTAAAACCCTTACGGGAACCCTTATAAGTATCATGATAGTAACTTAGCTCGTTTAATGTGTAGGCGCCTGAGATGGAGGACCCTGAGATGTACGAGCGTGAGCATGATGAGGCATTGCTAGATGTTGAGGATCAGGAGGAGCCTGAGATGGAGGAGGATGAGGAGGACCCCCCAGAGGAGCCTGAGACGGAGGTTATTGCTGTTTCAGATGAGGAGGACCCCTCAGAGGAGTCAGAGACAGAGGTTATTGCTATTCCAGATGAGGAGGACCCGGATGAGGTCCCAGTAGCTGAGGAGCGTGTTGGATCTATGGTAGTGTATGATGGTATCCCTTTACCCACACTTCCGGTGGTCAGAGCCCCTACCCCTCCACCACTATCTTGGATTCCTGATGATGACAGCTCAGAGACCCATACTTCCGAGCCTAGGCAGACCGAGGAGGCACCCTCAGCGGCTCCGGATTCACCACCTCTTGACCCTGCCCAGAGGCAGTCTTCGTTAGCTCATGGATATGTTCAGGATGTTTTGAGGACCCGAGTGGCTGTTGCCGAGGCCCGACTGGATGAGGCCAGGAGGGAGTTGGATGCAGAGAGGGCGGGTAGGCGTGCCCGAGCTTATGAGACCAGGGCTTCTATACCCCGATCCTTGAGGAGGGAGCTTACGGGGATAGAGCTCACGTCCCGAGCGAGACTCAGATCTCTCCAGGGGAACAGGCATGGTAGGATCTCCAGGCGGCAGGCCGACTATATCTTCCGTCGTGCGATGGAAAGGGTTTGGGAGCTGACCCGTTCGGGTGTGTGATTCAGGATTGATGATGGAATAGTCTAGTTGTCTAGTTAGCCGAGGCCTTAGTAAGAGCCAATTTTCCGGGATAGTTGACTTGTATATAGCATCCCTTTTTCTGACTAGACAGATAGACTCTTGTGTATCACTTTTGGGACAGATGACTGTAGCACTGTTGTACTTTTGACCAGATCAAACTATGTATTCTCGCATTATGTATATATTTGTTTCCTTTCAGTTCAGTTCCATAGTGACGGGATCACTGTTTTATTATTGTTATTACTGCACTTCGTATTAGAACTTCTTAAAATAATAGAATTGCGATATACGTTCTCCCCATTATAAGAGCTGTGCAAGGCACAATGTTGTATATGATTGTGACCTAACGTTGAATTTTTCCCAATAATTGTTTTTATTATTATCAGAATCATGCCGCCAAGAAAGATTGGAACTAGGGCGAACCCTGGGTCTGAGGACCAGGGAAGCCATAATCAGGACAATAGAAACCAAGATCACAGTGAAGAGGAAGATGAGGATTATGTGGAACAGGATGACTCCCTGTATGAAGAGGAAGAGGAAACGTATGATGTTGAGGGATTCGAGGTAGAGGCTGAAGAAGGAGAAACCGAGGTTGAGCAACCAGTACCAAACCCAGGCATGGATCCCATGAGCCAGTTCATGCAACTCCTAAGACAGAATTTGGAACGTCAACCCAACCCACCCCCTCAAGGAAGTAACAATGCAGTGGCAAACTCTTTCAGGGCTTTTAAGTCCCTTAAGCCCCCTGAGTTCCACGGATCAGCCGACCCAGTTGAGGCAAGGGCATGGTTAAAGGAGATGGAGAAATCTTTTGAGATTTTGAGTATCGATGAGGCACAGAAAACTGTATTTGCTACCTACCTTCTGAAAGGAGAAGCTAACTACTGGTGGGAGGCCAAGAAAAACATGGAGACAGATGCTATTATAACCTGGGAGAGATTTAGTCAGTTGTTTCTGGGAAAGTATTTCCCGAGGTTTATGGAAAACCAGATGGAGCTCAAGTTCTTGGAGCTAAAGCAGAATGATTTGTCTGTAGCAGAGTACGAAGCGAAATTTACTGAATTATCAAGGTTTGTGCCGGAGTTTGTGAGCACTGAGGAAAAGAAAGCTAGGAGGTTTCAGCAGGGACTGAAACCATGGATTCAGAATAGGGTGGCAATCCTTGAGCTTACGGACTATGCCACTCTGGTGCAAAAAGCAACGATTGTAGAAGTCGGAAGTGAACAGATGCAGAAGGAAAGAGAGAAGAAAGGAATAAAGAGGAAAAGTATGAGCATGGGTGGAGGTTCCGCAGGAAGGAGCTTCCCAACTAGGTTTAATCGAGGAGCAGTGTCCCTACCAGGAAGGAACACTGGGTTTAAGCGACCAATGAGTGTGAGTATGAGCCAGGGCGGCCAGAAGTCAAGAATGTCCTATTCCAACCAGTCTCGACCCCCATTGCCAACCTGTAACACTTGTGGAAGGAATCACACTGGGGAGTGTAAAGGAAAGCCAGTAACCTGCTTTAAGTGTGGGCAAGTGGGCCACTATTCTCACAAATGCCCTTCGTCAGCCCCTGCCGTCATTCCAACCACCACTTGTCATCAGTGTGGACGCCAGGGTCATTGGAAGAGAGAATGCCCAATGAACAAACCAGCAGCTTCGGGAGCAAGCAGGGCTGCTTCTAATAAGCCACCTACTGCGAGGACTTTCAACATGGCAGTCCAGGATGCTATGAAAGATTCAGATGTGATAGCAGGTACCCTTTCTCTAAATTCAGTCAGTGCAAATGTTTTATTTGATTCGGGAGCAACTAAATCTTTTATATCAAAGGACTTTGCGCGTAGGTTAAGACTTAAGGCTAAACCCTTGATAGAACCCTTGCAAGTAGAAATAGCCAATCGTGAGATTATTCCTGTTAACCAGATTCACCCCGCCTGCGAGATAGGCATAGGGGAGCAATCTTTCAGTGTTGATCTGATTCCTTTTAAATTAGGGGAGTTTGATGTGATTTTGGGAATGGACTGGCTATCTAGCAACGATGCTCAGATAGACTGTAAAGGGAAGAAAGTTAAGTTAAATATCCCCGGGAAGAAAGAAATTATATTTAGAGGAAAGAGGCAGACGCAGAAATTTTTGACCATGGCTCAGGCCAGAAGGATGCTACGAAAAGGAAGTGAGGCTTACCTAGCCTATGTGGTGGACACACAGAAGGAGGTGCCCAACTTACAAGATATTCCAGTAGTCAACGAATTTGAAGATGTATTCCCCCAAGACCTTCCGGGATTACCACCCGATAGAGTGATTGAATTTGCTATTGAGTTGGCCCCAGGGACGGCGCCAGTTTCAAAAGCACCTTACCGGTTAGCCCCGTTAGAAATGAAGGAATTAGCTATCCAATTGCAGGAACTCTTGGATAAGGGTATGATAAGACCCAGTGTGTCTCCGTGGGGAGCACCAGTTTTATTTGTTAAGAAGAAAGATGGGAGCATGAGGTTGTGCATAGACTATCGAGAGTTGAACAAGCTAACCATAAAGAACAGGTACCCATTACCTAGAATAGATGATCTGTTCGACCAGCTAAAGGATGCTGTTTATTTTTCCAAGATTGACCTGAGAACTGGATATCACCAACTAAAGATTAAGCCCGAAGATATTTCCAAGACAGCGTTCCGTACCAGGTATGGGCATTATGAGTTCTTGGTAATGTCCTTTGGATTAACCAACGCCCCAGCGGCCTTCATGGATTTAATGAATAGAGTATTTAAGAAGTACTTGGACAAGTGTGTGATAGTTTTTATCGATGATATTTTGATCTACTCAAGGACTGAGGCAGAACATGCAGAGCATTTGAGGATAGCTCTAGGAATACTCAGAGAGGAGCAGTTATATGCCAAATTCTCGAAGTGTGAATTCTGGCGGAATGAAGTACAGTTTTTAGGACATGTGATCAATAAAGAAGGAGTATTGGTCGACCCCTCCAAGATAGAGGCAGTCTCAAATTGGGAAAAGCCAACCACACCCACAGAGGTGAGGAGTTTCATAGGATTGGCCGGCTACTATCGTAGATTTGTGCAGGACTTTGCGAAGATCGCAGCCCCTTTGACACGACTTACTCGTAAGACAGAGAAGTTTGAGTGGACGGAGAAATGCGAGAACAGTTTTCAGGAATTAAAGAAAAGGTTGATAACGGCTCCGGTACTGGCATTGCCGGATGGAAAAGGAGATTTTGTGATATATAGTGACGCGTCGCACAAAGGATTAGGATGTGTGCTTATGCAGCACGGAAAAGTTATTGCGTATGCGTCAAGACAATTGAAGGAATACGAGGTTAGATATCCTACTCATGACCTTGAGCTCGCAGCAATAGTATTTGCTTTAAAAATTTGGAGGCACTACTTGTATGGAGAGAAGTGCGAGATTTTCACAGACCATAAGAGCCTCAAGTACATATTTACGCAGAAAGAGCTCAACATGCGCCAGAGGAGATGGTTAGAACTAATCAAGGACTACGATTGTGAGATTCTCTATCATCCAGGGAAAGCCAATGTGGTGGCTGATGCCCTTAGTAGAAAGGAAAGACTCAGAATGATAACGACCTCGGAAGAGTTGATAAGGGATTTTGAGAAAATGGAAATAGAGGTAAAGGTAACCGGAACCGGAACTGAAAAGCTTTTTGAGATCTCAATGCAGCCAGAATTATTGGAAAAGATCAGATTGTGCCAAGAGAAAATAATGAATGAAGACAGAAAGTCAATGACTGGAGAAGAGATCCATACTGAGAAAGATGATAAAGGGATAATGAGGTACTCCTACCGAATTTGGGTTCCGAATGTTCAAGAACTTAAAGATGAGATTTTGGATGAAAGCCATAGTTCAAGGTATTCCATTCACCCAGGAAGTACCAAGATGTATAGGGATTTGAAGGAATATTACTGGTGGCCCAACATGAAGAGGGACGTAGCAGAATGGGTGAACAAGTGTTTGACTTGCCAAAGAGTAAAGGCAGAGCACCAGAGACCCAGTGGACTTTTGCGACCCCTGGAGATTCCCGAATGGAAATGGGAACAGATAGCGATGGATTTTGTTGTAGGCTTGCCAAGGACGAAAGCCAATCACGACGCCATTTGGGTAGTTATAGACCGACTGACAAAGTCAGCTCATTTCATTCCTATCAACGAGAGATATACAGTCGATAGACTGGTGGACATTTACCTTAAGGAAATAGTGACGCGACATGGAGTCCCAGCGTCCATTGTCTCAGACCGAGACCCAAGGTTCAACTCCAGATTTTGGAGGAGCTTTCAGGAATGTGCGGGGACCAAGTTAAATATGAGTACCGCGTACCATCCCCAGACGGATGGACAGAGTGAAAGGACCATCCAGACACTAGAGGATATGTTGAGAGTCTGTGCAATAGACCTTAAAGGAAGTTGGGATGATCACCTGCCGTTGATCGAGTTTTCTTATAACAATAGCTTTCATGCTAGCATCGGGATGCCGCCTTATGAGGCCTTGTACGGAAGAAGGTGTCGATCTCCCTTATACTGGGATGAAGTAGGAGAGCGGAAGATGCTCGGACCCGAAGTGGTCCAAAGGACCAAAGATATAGTGGATCTTATCAGAGGGCGACTTGTAGCAGCCCAAGACAGACAGAAGAAATATGCAGACCTAGCCCGAAAGGACAAGGAATATGAGGTAGGGGACTTAGTACTGTTGAAAGTATCCCCTTGGAAGGGATTAATGAGGTTCGGAAAGAAAGGAAAACTAAGCCCAAGATACATTGGACCTTTTGAGATATTAAGACGGATTGGAAAGTTAGCTTACGAGCTAGCCCTACCCCCTAATTTGCAACAAGTTCATAATGTGTTCCACGTGTCAATGCTAAGGAGGTATCATCGAGATGCCAGGCACATAGTGGAGTACGAGCAGGTGGATATGCAGCCAGATCTAACTTACGTGGAGAAGCCAGTAAGGATTATGGATAAGAAGGAGCAGGTGCTTCGGAACAAGGTGATCAAGCTAGTCAGAGTACTATGGCAGAATCATAATGTGGAAGAATCGACTTGGGAACTAGAGAGCGTAATGCTAGAAAAGTACCCCCAATTGTTTTCTGTTTGATTCCGGGACGGAATCCTTTTAAGGAGGGGAGACTGTAATAACCCCAAAATTTTTCAACTTTTTGTAACCCTTGTGAATAGTGTTTTAGCTGAATGAGAGAACTTTTCACGCCACACTATGTAGGGGTTCTGTTATGGATATTCTGGGATTTATTAGTACTATATGAAGTATATAAGTGTATGTAAATATCGTCAGAACCCAATTCCGAACACTTTGGTTTTTCCCGGAAATCCACAAGATACGGAGAGAATTGAGTATAAGGTAACAGGATAAAAAGGATTTAAATTAAAGGATTATAATAGAGGATCATAAAAAGGAATATAATGTATTGAGAAAGGTCAAGGGAACCTAAGTAATAAGATCCCGGGTATGATCCTTCAAACGATAAACGAGAACGAAAGTTAAGCGAACCGTACAACAGATCAGCGGTCATTAGGCAAACGATTAGGAAGCTAATCAAAGGGATTAAGGGGAGTGATGTCATCCAACCAATAGAAAGGAGACAAGGAAGGGAGGATGACATCATAAGGGTGACATAAGCATGACATGGAAGGAAGGGAAGTGTGGTTGATTAAGGACCACACAAATTCAAGGGACAAGGTGGTAATTTGCTAAATCAAAAACAAAACCAAGTCAACCAACTAGCAAATCATTTCATCAAATCAAAAATCAACCAAGGCATATTCCTCATATTTGCTCTCGGCCTTCTTCATTTTGCCAAGGCATAGAATTTCCAAAATCAAGATCAAAGCATCCTTAATTGGTAAGAAAATTCCCTAACCATCCTTTATGCTTAGTAATGGCTATATCATAAGTTTAAGCCACAAATTCTTTCTCTAGCTTCTTGATTTAATCATTGGAGAAGACAATGAATAGTGTTTTCAAGTTTTAACTTGAGTTTTTTTTCTTGTTTTCTTGAAGATCCAAGCTTTCTTAAGACTACTCCAAGCTTATTAAGGCTTCCTAGCTTCACCCACCAATTCAAGGAAGGTATACCACTTTTCAAACCCTAGGTTCATATATATTATAAAGTGATTTTGATGAGTAAGATGTTATGGTATCTTGTTGTTATGTTTAGAGTTGAGATTTGGAATGGTGGTGAAATGAAATGATAATTTAGTGGTTTTGATTTAAAGAAACTTAAAGCATGATTAAAGTTAGGTTAAGCATATGTATGAATGAGTAATATTGAATTGTTTGGGATTGTTATGATGTGATAAGGATGGGTGTTTGTTGTGTGTTGGATTTGAGGATGGTTTGTGTTGATTGTGGGTAGTTTAAAAATGGGAAATCGCGTAAACATAGCCGTCGTAATGTCCGATTTTCTTTGGACTGTTTTGTGCATAGCATTAGGACCCGAGAACCCCCTGTTAAATTGTGACCACTGCCATGTTTAGATAGCTCATGTTACGAGCTTCGTTTTGATATGTAGTTCGTCCGATTCCGATTTACGGTTTAGGAGAAACGACCGTTTCAAGTAACGGTGTTTCACGAACGAAACTTTTTCCCTCGCCTTACTTTGGAATGTAGGTTAAAGACCAAAAAGGATTAATTAATGTGTGAAAACATTTATGGTAAGTGTGTTAGGCAGTTGGTAAGTCATTCGCGAAGGAATCGCGTTAAAACTCGTAAAGGTTCAAGTTATTAAAAATGGTGGAGCCGAGGGTACCCGAGTGACTTAAGCGAATCGGTGAGCGTAAAACTAGCATTAGAGTCTAAGTTAGTTAAAGCATAGACTTACAAGTGATTTTGGTTTAATTCCAACTTACTTGTTGTTTATAGGTTGCCAGACTCGTCCCCGAGCCTTTCTCACCCCCAAGTCGCTCAGGCAAGTATTCTATCCGATACACTGTTGTTGTGATGTAAATGTATGTATATGCATTATCTTGTGATATTGCATGATTGTTATTTAGCAAATGTTGCGATATATTGTAGCATGTGATATGGTATATATGCATGCCTGTTTTATATTCTTGAGATATATATCTGTTGGTTTATTTGATAATACCTATGCTAGAGGATAGTTGTATCTTGCATATACCCTTAGTATAGGGACCCAAGGGTGAAAATATTTTCTAAAACCGGGAGTCGAGGATCCCGAGTAGATTTTATATGGATATGGATATATACTATATATATATATATATTTATATATATATATGGTTATAGTTTTCCAAACTATTAATCGAATAAGGTTTATTCGATAACTTTAAACTTCATTTTATTATTGAATATTATTTGAATATTCATTTGAGGATGTATGACTCCTTTCTTTTATTTAATGAATATTATTTATAATATTCATTCGAGGTATTATGACTCAGCTTATTTTATTTATTGAATATTATTTGAATATTCATTTGAGGATCTATGACTCCGATTATTTGCTGAGA
The DNA here is from genome assembly GCF_009905375.1 of Apium graveolens. NCBI lineage: Eukaryota > Viridiplantae > Streptophyta > Magnoliopsida > Apiales > Apiaceae > Apium > Apium graveolens. The sequence goes on along the minus strand of NC_133654.1, from coordinate 168,037,072 downwards.
TATATTCTTTATTTTATTAAAGAATAAGGTGTCGATAATCAAACTTATTTTTGATTATTCAAATAAAGATATTACTTTCGTATAAGTATATCTTTGATTATTTGCTATTCATTTCAAGTATAAGTTTTAATACTTCTACTTCAATTATTTTATAAAGATTATTTTTTATGGGAATATTATTTAAATAATAATATTCAGACATTTTCTAAATATTCTGGGGACTGATTTACTTCATTAAATCAGTTTTACTCCAAACACTCTTTAAAGTGTTTTCGAGTCTTTAAAATGATTTTCAAAAGATAGAGCGGATCCCAAAACTATTTTATATTTAAGATCTTCCTTTTAAAAAGGGGATTTAAATACTCGCTCAAAACATGGGGGATCCGGCTCGGTGGTGTGTTTTATATTCGCAACAAGGTTGCTGTCTTGGTAAAAGAGTTTTTTGATTACTTACCCAATATTCGGGAAGTAAAATTCTTGGAACAAGTTAATCCATTAACAGGCATCGCCTGGGAAATATCGGTGAGTTTTCCTTTCCAACTAGATACGACTTCTTGGTGGAGCCGTATCAACAAGTTTCTACTTGGGGAAAGGGGGAAACGAGCTTTACGTTTCAGAGTCATGGATTTCATCTGAACTAGGAGTGGCGTAAGTGGTCGAGTAGCGCCGGCCCAGCCTTATTATATTGGCCCAAATGGCCTGGAAGTTCCGCTAAGGCGGTCCATTCCTTAGGAGTTCAGTGTTCGGTTGACAAGTAAATCCGACGGGTTCTCCTCTACATGTAGAAAATGGTGGGGTTGTACTACTACGACTGATCATCGTAAGTGGTCTTCCTGGCGCGGTAAACTCCCGTAATGAGTTCATCATCCATTTGGATAATTCTGCAACACTACCCGTAGCATTTCGATCGAAAGGCTACTAATGGGTGGTTGCCGAAGCATTGACAGGGTCAAACATTTTATTGGTGTATCCATTGAATGAAGTATCTCGTAACTTCATTTCTTTTCAAAATATTTCAAAGATCAAATATTTTCAAGTTTATTGTGGTCTCATCTATGGGATGACCTCGTGAATTTAATTATACTTTGAACGGTGATAGTTCAAGTAGCTTTATAAATGATATAAGTGTGGGGAAGTATTGATAACTTCATTCCTTGTTTTTACTTATATCTAGTAAGTAATTATCTTACACACGATAAAGATTTTAGTAAGTATCCATTTAGATACTGGTATTATTGTTATCACTACATATTATCTTGCGAGCTGTAAGGCTCACTCTTGCTTTATTTCTTCATCACACAACAACAGTTAGGAGAGATGGCCAGACTCCAGCAGACCCAGCGCAAGCGCGTGGGAAGCGTCCCGCGTCTTCCCGCTGATATTGTAGCTGCTATAGCTGCAGAGGTAGATCCATTGTAGTTTAGACCATCTACTTTTGAGAATCCAATTATGTATAATTATAACTTGTGGCAGATAATGGCAATTAACTGTAAATTATCAAGTAATCATTTTGGGTTGTAATAATTTTAAATTGTGGATTCAAAGACTTGTACTTATTTCAATTTCATCTCTGAGACTATAACGAGTTGTGGTGTGTGTTAGTGTGGGGTCACAGCATGAGGGTATTTATTATTAATTAAGTAAAGTGATATTGTGGAAAGAAAGACCGTGACAACCCGGATTCCCGACCCCGGATCTGGGGGTGTTACATATGGGCATTCATTATCTCTTCTGTGAAGGGTGGAGTTGGATCATCAGGATCTCCAAGGGGAAGGAGATTGCTTGGATCAGTTCTTGGGACAGCAACCCTTCTTCTTACCGGACCATCCAGGTCTATGATAGGAGGAGGATTTTTCCCCCTAGGAGGTATGTGGGTTCTGGTGGCTTGGTGAGCCTCCAAGTCACGCCTCAGCCTTCGGATTTCAGCCTCATGAGCCCTGAGCTTTTCCTGCACTTCTTGGGGATTCGCCCCTGGGGTGCTTTGGGGGCGTTGCCTTCCATCGGCCATTGGCTCTTTTCCAGGACGCCTCCTTCTCGGGGCCACTTCATCATCCGAAGATTCGGAGTCTCTCTCAGTGTATGGACCAGAAAATTCCCGATCCTCAGGGATAGGATCCAAACCTCGTATATAGGGGGGGGGACCGCCCTCGTGCTTCGCTTCGCCCAGCATATCCGCTTCCTCCAACCTCAGGGTGAAGGGGCATCCCATAAGGGGGGTTAGTAGTAACAATAGTTGAATATTCATACCCGACGGGTCGAGAATTCACAGGTATATGTATTTGTTGAACTTGAGGATTCGTACCTTGAATAGTCGGGGGAGTTGTCCCTTGTGGCTGAGGATGAGTTGCCCTGTCTGGGCTTCTCCCTGAGTAGATGCATAAGTTGAATGGGGAGGAACCTCCACGGTTGATGAAATCACCTGGGTTGTCTCTGATGGTGTTCCTTCCTCTAGAGCTCCAATTGTTCTCCGTGTTCTCGCCATGGTTGTTGTTGCGTTTCCCACAGACGGCGCCAAATGTTATGGATAAAAAACCAAGGTTATTACTTGCTGTATTTAATACTAAGATTCGGGAGCTCAAGGCCTTTAATGGCTGCTCTCGTGTTTCGTGACTCAATCTGCCTTTACGAGATGCCTACATATCTCTGTGAATTAGAGAATCAAGCCAAAAAACGTAGTTCTGATTTGTGGGGTGAGGCCCCTTATATAGATGTGGGAGTCCTTGAATTGGACTTGGTATAGGAGACTTGGTGGACAAGCCTCTGAATTAGGATAGACTTAGGAGTCCTAGGAAGTAGGAAGCTGATTCCTTATCCTTTTAGGTCCCCTTGAGGCTAATCTATAAGGATTTATATCCTTATCGGGACTTCTCAATAGCTGATTTTTCCCTTATTAATTAATTACGAAAATTAATAATTAGGGCTTTTGGGCCTTTTTATTCCATCAGGCCTGATCTGGTCCATCAGGCTTAACCTTTCTGGTCTGAGTTTCATATATCTTTTTATTGGGCCTAGCAGCCCACAGCTTGTACAATTAATGCAGTATTTAATTATACAATCATAATTTATTTATCCCTATCATATGTTAAACATCCGTTGATAGTCATTTGATCATCCGTTGAAGGCTTTGTTAATCATCCGTCGGTAGCTATTTTGGCACTGACTTCATTTCACTTATACAGAATTACAAGAAATTACTTATGTACAATTAATCAACTTATTCTGCATATCTAGTTAAAGTCAACATGACTTATATGCTACAGATTCTATACAAAGGTGCATACATCACTGTGCTACAAATTATATTACATAAGCTACTCACTCGATGGATAATAAGTTAATCATCCGTCGGGACTATAATGAGTTATCCATCGGGACTATAATTCTTATCCATCGAGTGCTACATAATTTCACTAAGTAAAATCTACTTAGATGTTTTGTTTAAGTGATCATCAAGTACACAACATATTCACAACAATCTCCCCCAATTTATGTCTACTGGAATTGTAGCCATAAATTAAGAGATACTTGATGATAACAAAATATCCTAAACATATATTTTTAAAGATAAGTAGATAAAACTGAAAGTGCTTCAATTAAACAAAATGTACAAGGTTTGGCTCATAGTCAGTTCAAGATGCTCCTCTAGCCTGAGCAGGTTTTTCTAGTTCCTTGAAGGTCTGGATCTTCTTCCAAGATTTTGTTGTTTTCTTCAATTGATTCTGGAGCTACCTGTGGAATTCTAGTTCATCAGATTCTGAGAGATCTAGCATTTCTTGCATCTCCAAGAGAGTCTCATTGCTAGAGATACTCAATTGGTCTTCTAGTCTGAAGAATCTTCTCACACCCTTGTCATCCATGAATTCCATCAGCCAGTAGGGCCTTAGATGCACTCTTCCCTGTGTATGGGATGATTAGAGTCTTTGGGAGTGCATCTTTAGCTCTAACACTCTCAACTCTTCAATCCTCTTCAATACTAGCCTTCTTGCAGTTACATTGAACCCAAAGTTTTCTTGAAGGATGAATAGACTTTGATCAACACAGCTTGGCTTTCTTGAAGTATCCTGTGAAGAGGCCACTGCATCTCCCTTCCTCCTTTGTACTTGAACACCAACCTTTCAGGTAGGTTTCTGTATGCATCAATTGCCCTTACTTCATCCAGTTCATCCAGATAAAGGTTTAGATCTGAGAATTCTTTGATGTCACACAAGTACAAGTAGTCTCCCTGTTGATCTTGGGTTGACCTTTCACTACTGACTTGGATTTGAGAGGTGACAGCTTCACTTTCTTGACTGCCCTTGATTTTGTCCTTTTTGGCTTGGTAAGGATTGGCAAGTTGAAGTCAGGAATTGGTAATTTATCCCACTCTATTGGCTCATCCTTTGGCACAATAGGCTCTCCATGTATGTTCCTGTAGGGGTCCACCCCCTTATATCTTCAAATACCACAGAGGGCTTTGATACTTGAGTTTTAGCTGGTGTGGATTCCTTAGGAAATTGATTTTCCAATTCCTTGTCAACAACATCCAATTTCCTTTTTGTTCTTCTAGCCAATTCTTTCTTTCTTGGGGATTTCTTCTGTTCTTCAATCTTCTTCTTTGATTCAGCAGCTTCAGATGGTTGAGAGGGAATTTGTTGAGAAGAGTTTACAGCCTGTAGCTTGGCCAAGATGACAATCTGCTCTTTCTTTTGTTTAGATTTCTTTGCATCTAGAGCAGCTTGCCTTTTTCCTATTTAATCTTGCTTTCTCTTCTTCTTTGCTTGAACAAATTGTGGATGTCCAGATACCACACAAATTTCCTTTCCATTTCTGAATATCTTAGCAATCTCCTTTTTGAGGCTGAATCAGCTGGATCTTTATAGAAGACAATGGATCTTGACAGAAGCTTCTTTCATCAGGCTTGGGTGTCTCATACACAGTGTCCAAGGGATTCTTCAAAGATGACTTTGGATAATTTGCCTTGGTTTGAGAATTATTTCAGCCGTGATTGATGCAGGAATATTGTCCTTTCTCCAGATAGTTCATGCTCATCTCATTCATACTGATTGGCTTGACATGAGATGTGGGATGGCTGACTTAACTGGCTCCTTGACTAGATTAAACTTTCTCTGAATTCCTCATCAATCTTTTCCCAGTTGATTAAACTCAACTTTCCTTTTTCAGCAACTTCAAATTTGCTGCTGCTGCTTCAATT